>NC_023756.2:22958243-23083243 GCF_000499845.2 Phaseolus vulgaris | reverse complement strand
TATCTTTCATCTATAGCAATGATACATATATATAACCATAGTATTAGAACCGTACAGAACCGTACAGATTCTTTTTCTAACATAACATCTGTAATTAAGACTAATTATAGACCCATTAATAGTGATTATATTCCTATAATTAAGTCTAATTATAGACTCATTAATAATGATTATATTCCTGTAATTAAGTCTAATTAATGTCTAATAATGATTTTGTCCGGTAATATCCCCTCAAGTTGGAGCATGTAAGTCTTGAATGCCCAACTTGACCAAGATGGCTCCAAACTTTTTAGCACCGAGAGCTTTGGTGAAAATGTCAGCTAGTTGTGTATGTGTGGGCACATAGGATGGAAGAAGGCGCTTGTGAATGATTTAATCTCGAACAAGGTGGCAGTCAACTTCAATGTGTTTGGTGCGTTCGTGGAAGACCGGGTTTTTAGCAATGTGAAGTGCTGCTTGACTATCACAATAAAGACAAATTGGGTCAGGATGAGGAACATGTAGAGAAGCGAGAATGTCTTTAATCCACTTTAATTCTCGGGTGGTCTTAGCCATTGATCGATATTCAGCCTCAGCAGAGGAGGCAGAAACCGTTTGTTGTTTCTGGGTTTTCCAAGAGATTGGGGAAGTGCCGAGTTGAATAAACCATCCGGTGAGAGATTTCCGTGTCAGTGGACAACTTGCCCAATCAGAATCACACCATCCAAAGAGTTGTAAGTTGTTCTCTCGAGGTAGGAGTATTCCTTGTCCAGGATGCCCCTTTAAATATCGAACAACACGAAGAGCAGCTTGCCAATGCTCGGAGCGTGGATTTTGCATAAATTGAGATAAAGCTTGGACACTATAGGCAAAGTCAGGTCGAGTGAAACACAGATAAATTAACCTCCCAACAAGTCTACGATAAGTAGCCGGTTCAGAAAGAAAAGAACCAGTAGCGAAGCTCAATTTGTGATTTTCTTCACATGGTGTAGTGGCGGGCTTCGCACCCAACAATCCGACTTCAGTAATGATATCTAAGGCATATTTCCTCTGACAAAGGAAGATTCCGTTGGAGGAGCGAGCCCAGGAAGTACTTGAGGCGGCCTAAATCTTTCATATGAAAGCATTGATTTAAGTAGCCTTTAAAACATTGGATGGCAGTACCATTATTCCCTGCAATCACAAGTCATCAACGTAGACTAGCACAACCAACTGTATGTCATTATTATTGAGAGTAAACAGGGAATGATCCTTCGGGGATTGTTGGAAGCCGTAACGAGTGAGAGAAGAAGATAGTTTAGCAAACCAACACCTGGGGGCCTGTCGGAGGCCATATAGAAACTTTTGCAGCTTGCACACTGCCCCTGGTTGAGATTCTTGGAAGCCAGGAGGGAGTTTCATATAAACCTCATCATCAAGATCACCATGGAGAAACGCATTGTGAACGTCCATCTGATGAAGCTCCCAATCTTTTGCGGCTGCTACTGCTAGAGTTGTGTGAATGGTTACCGTCTTTACGACAGGAGAAAACGTCTCGTTGTAATCCAAACCCTCCACTTGATGATTGCCAAGAATTACCAATCGAGCCTTGAATCTTTCAATTGTTCCATCCGAGTTGTATTTGATTTTGTAGATCCATTTACACCCAAGTGCCTTCTTTCCAGGAGGGAGAGCGGTTAGTTTCCAGGTGTCATTGAGTTCGAGAGCATGAATCTCCTATGCCATAGCATCACGCCACCGGGGTTCTCGGACCGCTTGAGAAAAGAACAGGGGTTCCTGCTCGGTGTGTAAAGAGGCAAGAAAACTTTGATGATGTTTAGAAAAGGAATCACAATTCACAAAATCATGTATAGGATACGAAACACTTGAGGATTATGTTGAAGGAGGTGACGGAACAGAGGGCTTGACGGTATCGTGGTGGCTGCGACAAAATCGCGTAACCGTACGGAAGGCAGCTTCGCGCGATGCCCTCGCCCAAGGGGAACCGCGGCCGTCAGCGGTGGTGAAGAAACCGACGGCGCCGTCTCCGTCGGACGCGGCGGTGGATCTGCGGGTAGCGTCGAGGCTTCTATACACGGATCGGAGTCGTTGATAGTGTGGTCGAAGTCATCTGTGAGGGTAGCATCCTCCTTGGCTGGGATGGGAGATGCAATGGGTTGGTTGACGATGCATTCATCTAGGTTTGAGGAGGCAACTTCATGAAGAAAATGTGGGTCCGTTCCAGTTTCTAAAGAGTTGGCAATAATTGGGTTTTGCAATGGTGGTGCAGTGTCCATCTTTTTGGCTTCAAAATATGGAAATTTATTTTCGAAAAAATGTACATCACGAGAGACAAAGAAAGTTTCTGTTTCCAAATCAAATAATTTCCATCCTTTTTTGCCATATGGATACCCGACAAACACACATTTTCGGCTACGACTATCAAATTTATCCCGCTGTCTATTTTGATTATGAGCATAACATAATGAACCAAATACTCGTAAGTGCGCGTAACTGGGTACACATCCGTGGATCACTTCATAAGGGGTTTTTCCTTTTAGAATGGAGGATGGTGTGAGATTGATTAAGTAGCCTGCAGTCAAAACGCATTCCCCCCAAAATTTAATGGGAAGATTGCCTTAAAACTGTAATGACCGAGCAACATTCAGAATATGCCGATGCTTGCGTTCGACGCGTCCATTTTGTTGCGGGGTCCCGACACAGGAAGTTTGGTGAAGGATACCTTGTTGAATGAAATATTGTTTTAGACACATGAATTCGGTTCCATTGTCAGAGCGAACCATTTTAACACATTTGTTGTATTGCCTCTCAACGAGTGTGAAAAGTTTTTTCAAAGTCACTGATACCTCTGTTTTTTCTTTTAACAAATAGATCCAAACTGCCCGTGAACAATCATTCACAATTGTCAAAAAATATGAAGCACCACAGGATGAAGAAGTTTTATAAGGACCCCATAAGTCACAATGAATTAAATCAAAAATATTCAAAGCTTGATGCGCACTTAAGAAAAACTTATCTCGTTTGTTTCGATTTTTCACAAACTTCACAAACTTTATTCAACTCATCACGAGTACATTTCCCACTTATATCAGGAAGCATTTGCACAATCTTAAATGACGGATGTCCTAATCTTTGGTGCCAAAGTGCTAGTTGATTTTCCATCTTGACATGACATGCTTGAGTCTTCCGTACCCCACGATACCAATAAAGCCCATCTTTCTGTTCACCTGCTCCAATCAGCGTCCTCGAAGTGCGGTCCTGTATAATACACAATTTATCAGTGAATGTTGCAATACAATTTTCTTCATCCGTCAATTGAGGTACTGAAAGTAAATTGCATTTTAATTTGGGAACATAAAGGACATTTTTCAATTCAAGTCCTTCTTCAAGAGTCACTGTTCCCTGTTCGCAAGCTAGAACACGTTCACCATCGGGTAACCCTACGAGGCACCCTTGTATAGTTTCCTTTTCACTCAAATTTTCCAGTGACCCGGTCATATGGTTTGATGCCCCACTGTCAATAATCCACAAATCCCAAATGCTCTTACCAGTCATTTTCTCTGATTCATTTGATTTTTGTTTGCTAATCATATCAACCAGTACCTTCCATTGTTCATTGGTCAGACCTGCCATCTCAAGTTTCTTGTCGTCATTGTTGGCTTGACTGTTGCTTCCACTAGCGTGTGCCACATTTGCACGTGTCGGGTTACCTTTGTTTCGCATCCCTTGGCGTCCCCTGCCGTTCCATTTGCCTTCACTTTTTGGTCTGTCACCCCACCATTCGGGATATCCGATCAATTGGAAGCATCCCTTCATGTCGTGACCATTTTTACCGCAATGACTGCACGTCATTAATTTTTCTACCATATCTCCACGCCCTTTTTCTTTGTAGTTGGCCTGCATCGCGAGACCCACGACCAACCCCCTTTCTTCCGTTGATTTGGCCATCATTCTCACTCTTTCTTCTTGTACCAACATAGCATATACACGGTTCAGAGACGACAATGGGTCTGAGGCCAGAATGTTTGATCTTACTGTCCCGTAGCTTGCGTCATCCAACCCCATAAAGAGTTGATGAACCTTCTCCTCCTCCCTTCGTTTTTCCAACTGAGCACCAATCCCACACTTGCATCCACCACATGTACAAGATGGAATTTTGTCACTGTTAGCAAGCTCATCCCAAAGGACCTTCAATTTTCCAAAGTAAGTTGCCACCACCATTCCCTCCTGCTTGCATCTTGACAAGTCCGACCTTAGTTGTTGAATTCTAGGTCCATTCACGACCGAGAATCTTTCTTTAATGTCTTCCCACAAGTTATGTGCAGTCTCAGCATATGCTACTGTGGATCGTAAGCTTGGTTCAATGGTGTTTAGAATCCAAGAGACAATCATGGACTGCACGGTCCACCAATCTTCAAGGTCGGGTGCCTTATCCTCTGGTTGGATATGTGTTCCATCAATGAAGCCCCATTTTCTCCGGGCACGAAGCGAGATCTTTACTGCTCTTGCCCATTCGTCGTAATTTTCTCCGCGCAATTGGACTTGCGTGATTATGTTTCCGGGATTGTCACTCGCGTTGAGATCATATGGCGAGTAGGTCTTCTTAGCACCTCCTCCTTCGTGCTCTGCTTTGTTGGCATTATTCTTTTCTGGTGCATCTGCCATGGTTGTGCACCGTTGCCTTTGCTTTGTGTTTGTCGGGTATCAGAGTTTTGTGCTCTGATACCATGAAAGAATATTTTTTGTTTTATTCAATCTGTCTTTCATCTATAGCAATGATACATATATATAACCATAGCATTAGAACCGTACAGAACCGTACAGATTCTTTTTCTAACATAACATCTGTAATTAAGACTAATTATAGACCCATTAATAGTGATTATATTCCTATAATTAAGTCTAATTATAGACTCATTAATAGTGATTATATTCCTGTAATTAAGTCTAATTAATGTCTAATAATGATTTTGTCCGGTAATAAAAACGTACCTCTGCTGGGTGAGACTACCAACGCAACCCTAGCAAGGCCTCTTCCAGACTACAAACGACTATACCCGTGGGCTTCCATAACCCTGCTGGGTGAGACTTCATCCATCAACTCGGATCGTGACATCCTTCGTCTCAAGAAAGGTGATCCGGATCACCTCTCTTTCAGCAAAGAGCATGATGACAAAGTGTCTGTGCGCCCTTGTCCTCCCGGTGAGCCCATCTGCACCGATAATCAGGGGAGCGACGACGCCCCTTTCTGCTTTGTCTATGCCACTATGTTCAAGAAGGTCAAGCTTCAGTTTCCCTTCACACGCTTTGAGAGGGAGCTCCTGACCGAGCTCGACATAGCCCCCACCCAGCTTCATCCCAACAGCTGGGCGTTCGTCCGGGCTTACCAAATTATCTGCGCGCACTTGGGACATCCGGCCTCGGTGGATGTGTTCCTCTACTTGTTCGAGGCGAAGAACCCGGGCGATCGTCTATGGGTTAGCCTCAATGGGGTCGCTAGGAGGTCCATTCTCTCCATCTTCCAGCAATCCTATAAGGACTGGAAAGGGAAGTTCGTGCGTGTTTGCTGTAGCCACCAAGACCCTTCCCTTCTCGACGGGTTCCCCTTGTATTGGGTGAACAAGGGGAAGAAGGAGTCGAGCTTCAGGAAGGCCAGGGGGCCAGAAAAAATGGGAGAGCTCGACAAGGACTTGTGCGGTTTTTGGAAAAGAGCCGCCTCCTCCAACGTGATTCTGCCCACTTCCTCCATCATCGCCTACGAGTTTCTCGAAGGCCAGCTAGACGTTCACATAGGTTTGTCCTTAAGCCCTTGAGTTCCCTTAGCTTATACTTGCATCGCCCTGTCTTTACTTTGATGTTGCTGTTCTGACTTGTGTGTGGTTTTAACTTTCCCCATGCATTGTCTTATATTGCTTATCTTTTTGTGCATTGTCAACTACTGAATTCTTGTGCTGGTTGGTAATTGTGGGTCACTAATGTAGATATGATGTTGGGGAAGGATAGGATGGCTGAGCTACGCGCCATAGCCAAGTCCCACAAACTTGCGACGGGCTCCCAAACGGTCCCGAACTCTGTCGCGGAGATCGCCGCTGCCCAAGGCCAATCTCCGCCAGTGGGTCCACCCGCAGCCGCTGCTCTTCCAGCCCCCCAGCGTAAGAAACTACCCCTCAAGAAGGCTAAGAGGAAGGTCCCCAGGATAGTGTCAAACGAAGAGGCGGACGAAAGCACCGAGGACGGGCTAGTCTGCAAGAGGAAGAGGGGGGCTGTGATCGAGCCCCCAGCAATTGAGAGCGCCGCCCCAAACTATATCGAGAACCCCCCCCCCCAGCGCCTCCACGCCATTCGAGTCCGCTGGGGATGTTCTTGCTTCAAACGCCTCAGTTGCTGAAGCTGTTCCTGAGCAACTTGTTGATACGCAAGCCTCTTCCCAAGTCGCCGAAGAACTTCCTGCCTCACCACCTCGCCTTGAAGCTCCCCCCGCCATCCAACCTTGTGAGGGTGGTGGTGAGCACCAACCTCCGCCTCCTCCCGCAACCTCAAACCTCCCAGCCCCTCTTCAGGAAGCCTTGAAGTCCTTCACCGGGCGCCTAAGTGCCATGGTTGACGATTGTCTTCCCCAAATCGTCGGCGAAGGGCTAAGGGACTCCCTGGAGAAGTTTGAACTTGATAACCGGGTCCATCAGGAGGTGGCGAGCACCGCGAAAGCCGAAGCCGAGAAGACCAAGTGCGACATGCTGATGCAAGGCCTCGAGTTTAAGCTATTCAAGCATAAAAAAAATACTCTTGATACAACAATTACCATAAAGTAGCATTGTCTTATCTCATCATATATACTTAAAACATGCTGGTCATCCAGGAAAATATGTAACCATCAAATTTTTGAAACAGTATCATTCACTAAACTGCTACAGAGATTAATAGTTCAAGAGCTGTGAAGTTCAGTTCTGTTGAAGATCTTGTAGAGGTTTCCTCTTAGGAAATGCACTCCTTGATATGATCGTGCCAACCTGCTCCTTCTTGGAAATTTTAATGTTCTCTTTCATGTCACTAGCTTCAAGAATATCCCTTGCACGTTTCACAGGCAAACTCGATACAATCTTCGACTCTTTCTTTATGTATGATTCACGGAGCTTAGGAATTGGTGTACACTTTGGTGATGTTTCCAATTTATCTCCAGAAAAAGCTCCTAGAAATAAAGGTTTACTAAAATATCACAGATGATTCCCTTATATAAACAGTTACTTTGTACAGGTAAACTCTTGAATAGACATTGCATTGCTTTAACCAAAACTCATACTTTACCTGATGCAAACATTTGCTGATGGTTAAAAGTGCATAACTTCGTTTCACCATGTTGGGGCATAGTTGGAGCATTCTCATCTGAACTTTGACCACTTGCATCTTCAAAAGAGTGAAAATCATTCAGCAAATACTTTTCAATGCTATCCATGTCCCTCTTCATATTATGTTGATTTTTGCCATCCTCTTGACCAGTCAAACCAACATATTCATGATCATCACAGCTATTAATCAACCTGGTAACTTCTTCCTGCACTGAATCACTCTCCTCTGTAGATCTCGGTAAAAGAACCAATTCATTTGCCATATCCAGAACTTCCAGACTGTATTCTTTCTCCATCTTATCACTTGGCATGTTTTCTTCCATTTTGAAAGCTTCCACATCTCCAAGTGTACTTCCATCAAAATATGTTTCCTCTTCTAAGCCTTTTGTTGCTGAAGGCAGAAGGTTATTGGGCAAAAATCCAATGCATTCCTCTGAATCAGCATTCAGACCTGACTTCTCAACTTCTCCCTCCAACAAATGGTCTTCAACTTCCACTAAAGCAACCTGTACAAGATCCACATTGTTCGAGACCATTACACTAGGTGTTGCACGTTGCTGACTTTCATCAACTTGCTTCTCATTGACAATAATTTGCATGTTCTCCTCCACATCACAAATTTCAATATCAACTTCCTCTGAATCAGCAATCAAACAAGACTTGTCAATTTCTCCCTCCAATACACAGTGTCCATCTTCATCAAAAGCAACTTGCATAAAATCCTCATTGTTCAAGTCCATTACACAAGATGCGGCATGTATACCTTGCTGACTGTCATCAACTAGCTCCTTATTGACATCCATCTGCATGCTCTCCACCACCTCACCAATTCCAACATCTATTCTTGCGGTTTCTGGGAAAAGTTTTGTTTCGGACTGCAGCACTTTACTCTCTGAATTATTTAGCTGCTCCGGGGAAAAACCAATCATTCTATCTGAAGCTTGGTTTAAACTTATTTTTCTTGAAGATACAAACTTCGCTTCAGACATAACATTTTTAGTCACAATGCCTAGAAAGAACATCACGGTTAGAGAGATCATAAATTCATTACTTTAAAATCAAGGGAGAGTTTCGATGAATTATACTTTAAAATAAAACAATTCACTGTACCTGAAACAACAATTTCATGACTATTAAAATCTGTCTTCACTTCACTCAATGCATCATTTGATAGAAACTGAACTGGTGTCCCATCCGAATCTTCAAATGTTGAAGATTGGAGCTCATTTGTAAATTGTTCAATGGTCACATTGGTCTTCCCATCATCATTATTGATAGTACGTATGGAAATGTCAAGGCACCTGGTATCAACTTCAGATCTTCCATTTACACCAGTATCATCATGAACATCAGAGTTGTCAAACAACCCAATAACTTCTCCCTGTTCTATGTGCATATTGCCCTCCTCCATAGATCTGTGTAAAAGATTCACATTGGCTGTTGTATGCAAAGCTTCCTGACTGTATTCAACTTTCTCCATCTTGTAACTTTGCATGCTTTCTTTCGTGTTACAAGTTCCTACATCTCCAATTGTACTGGGGTCAAAATATGTTTCAGACTGAAACCTCTCAACCACAGAAGCTTCAAGGATATTGGGAGAAAATCCAGAGAATTCCCCTGGATTTGCAACCGAACCTGTATTTTGTGGAGATTTCAACTCCTCTTCAGACGTAACTGCATTTGCTGACAGATGATTCAGAAAGCCAGCTAAAGAAGATTATAAATCATACTTAAAGACAACCAGTAAATTTGAAAACCAAAACTGCACTCTACCTTGATGAATATTAAGACCACTAGACTTGACTTCATTTTCTGGATAACTTCTATGAAATTGATCTTGTGTGCCAACTGAAGATTTATTCAAACTAGAAGGAACATAATCTGCAGAATGTTCAGCTGTTAAATTGGTCTTTCCATCAGTATTCTTGGCATCAACTTCTGATCCAGTGTCTGTGAGATCGTAGACACTGCCATTACAAATATTACCATCAGATTTCTGAACTTCTTCTACCGTAGGGTAATCAAATTCCTCTTGGGAAACATGCATAACATCCACATCTTTTAGGTTTGATTGAGGGTTATTGTGGTCACCTTGTTCTACGACTCCCTCTTCTTCCACCATAGGGTAACCAGATTCCTCGAGAAAAACATGTAAAGCATTCACTTCTTTCATGTTTGGTCCTTGAGGACTATTCTGATCACCTTGTTCTACAGCTACATCTTCTTTCACTATAGGGTAATCAGATTCTTTTTGAGAAACATATAAAATATTCACATCTTTCATGATTGGTCCTTTAGGGCTATTGTTGTCACCTTGCTCTACAGCTACATCTTCCACAATAGGACAATCAGTTTCCTTACGAGAAACATGTAAAGCAGTCACATCTTTCGTGCTAGGTCCTTGAGAGCTATTGCGGTCACCTTGTTTTAAAGCATTAGCTTCATCCACCATAGGGAAACCATATTCCTCTTCAGAAACATGTAAAATATTTACATCTTTCGTGTTTGGACCTCGAGGGCTATTGTGGTCTCCTTGTTCTACAACTTCATCGTTTTCCGCCACAGGGTAACCATATTCCTCTTGAGAAATATGAAAAATCTTCACATCCTTCATGCTTGATACTTGAGAGCTAATGCAGTCGCCTTGATCTATAGCTTCATCTTCTTCCACCACGGGGTAGACATATTCTTCTCTAGAATCATGGAAAGCAATCACATCTTTCATGTTTGATCCTGGAGGGCTATTGTGGTCGCCTTGTTCTACAACTTCATCTTTTTCCTCCACAGGATAACCGGATTCCTCTTGAGAAACATGTAAAATCTTCACATCTTTCATGCTTGATCCTTGAAGGCTATTATGCTCGTCTTGTTCTGCAGCTTCGGTTCTTTCCCTTCCATTTTCACAAATATCTCCAATAAGATTATTTTTGTCACTCAATTTCTCAGCTTCTTCCTCCCTCAAATGGTTGTTGAATTCCTCCAAAGCAACTGCCACAGGTGCTAAATGTAAACCTCCCTGACTGTTAACATGCTCTTTCTTGAGTCTACTTTTCATGTCTTCCCCAACCCCACAAATTCCAAACTCTTCCCTTATTATTTCCGGGGAAAAATTTGTTTCAAATTCCAACCTTTCAATCTCTGAACCTTTCAAATGCTTCGCATAAAAAACACTCCTTTCCTTTGAACCCGAACTAGGAGTCACCAAATCAATCATTTCCACATTTTTGCCACCAACACAATGAAGGATGGCATCTTTCTTCATTCTAGCATTACCAGAACCTACAGGATCTTCCATTTCTTTTTCCTGTGTGCAAAACAAAACCAGATTTCACAAACCAACAATACCATAACCAACCAAATAAGCAAATAAACAAGTAAAACAGTCCCTAACATCATGTTACCTAACAAGATAGGAAATAAATAAAACTGTTTCTTAAGTTTATTAGTGATTGGAATTCAAATAATTGAAGTTGGTAGACAGTTAAAACGGGTGCTAATGCCTTAGTATAGCATGAAAGACACCTCTTATGTTTGTATAGAGTAGAGAATGTGTTAAGCTTTTCTAATACCATTTTGAATCAATAATAGAAAACATTTTTCGGTAACCTTCTTCACTTCCTACGTGTTTGCTTTCTTCCTAACAAAATTAAGTATATTTGATAATATTCTCCAATCAAATCATTTGAAGAAACTTTATTTTTGTTAAAAAAAAAATACTTCTTGAAGAAAAGGGTACAATGATATGAACCTTGAAAAGCAAGGAGAGTCTGTCCGCCATTTCGCTGTTCTTCAAATTTGCAGGAATGTCATGTTTCTTGCACAGAGCCTGCAGTCTCTTCCTCTTCATGCCATGAAAATCCATCTCTATTCCTCTGAGTTTTGAACAAAAATTTCCAAAACAAACTCCAATCTTTGCCAATTCAAACCAAGTCACGTGGAAAAGAAAATGATTTAACAAGTTGAGTTTGTTTCTGGAAGTTAAAATGAGGAGCTTCCTGCCTCTTTGGTATTTGTAACTCTGAATCTACTTTACTGGTACAATGTTCCAGTGAACAAAGTAATGGTTGCTAATTTGAAACACACTATAGAAGTGAAGTATTTATGTCGTACACTTTGGTTTTTGGTGCACAAATTTGAATTCAAGTTTGAGTTACAGTTATTGCAACCTTATCCAGTTTTGAATTTGAACCTTTTAATATGAAAATCTGTCAATGGTCGGTGGCTTTACACGTGGACTACGAATGACCCTGCTAATGCACGTGGTGATAAAAGTTGTGGTAGGTGGTAACTTCTCAATTTTTTTGATTTATTCATTTATTTTGTTAGGCTTTTGCTTTGAGCAACATGTTATTATATTTTTAGGAATCTTTATTTATTTAATGTAGTGTTAGTCTATTCTAAAAGTTAAATAAATTGTGACGAGGTACAGTTATGTCTCACAGTTGGTTCATTGTATTTTTAGTTTTAAGGGTTAGTTGTTAGACTTATAAGGATAAAGTTTGTTTGATATTCTAATAGTGAAAAATAATTATTTAATTTTTTAAAAATAAAATATTATATTATAATAAAAGAATAATTTATTTAGATGCTGAGTGAATGTAGTATAATGTATCATTACTCTATTAAATTTATGAATTTTAGCATAAATTAGTTTGAAAGGTTATATATTTTTGTATGTTTTTATTTAACTATTCATTTAATAGTTAATTTTAAATATAATTATGGTTTAATTACCTTATTCGTCTTTACATTTAGGGTCAATAGTTAATTTAATATCGTGGTTTTTAAAAAAACCAATTTGGTTCCTATATTTCTTAATATGTACTAAGTTGGTCATTTGCGTTAAGTTCCACTTAATGGCGTCAGGTATTCCTTATGTGGCAAGGAGAGAGTGTTTATGTAGCATAGAGTGTTTATGAGGAGAGAGGTTAGATGGAGAGTTATTATTATTATTATTATTAATTATTAATTTATTAATTTATTATTATTGTTATTATAATTATTATTCTTATTATTATTATTAGTATTATTATTATTATTCTTATTATTTTTATTATTATTAATTATTACTACTACTATTATTATTATTATTATAATTATTATTATTATGATTACTGTTATTAATATTTTTGGTATTCTTATTATTATTATTATTCTTATTACTATTATTATAATAATAATAATAATAATAATAAGTTATTTATTATTATTATTATTATTATTATTATTATTATTATTATTATTATTATTATTACTGTTATTAGTATTTTTACTGTTTTTATTATTATTATTATTATTATTATTACTATTATTATTATTATTATGATTACTGGTTAGGTATGGTAAGCTCGTTTTTGGACAAGTATGGGTCCAAAGGGTGAGTCATGAGCTCAGCCCAGATGCTGGCAGACAACTCGAAAAAGATAATTAAAATATAAGAAATATTCTGATTGTTTATAATACATACGTTAATTAACTACCAATAAAAGTTGTTTGTAATAAAGTAGTTAGCACCCGATAATAAAGGTACATGTAAACATAATGTTTTTTTTGTTGTTAGCACTAGAGACTAAATGTGCACGAAGCAAGATTATTTTCCATCATGATTATATGCTTTCTGTTGATATTATATTCTCATTAGTGAAAACTGTTGAAGGGATATCTATAAAAGGGGTTTGAGACCCCGACTAAAACTGATTTGATATTACTGAATGCTCTCACTGACTTGATCGTCGAAGTGTGATCAACAGGTAGAGTCCCCTTTGTCCCAGTGGAGTACCCAATACCTCGAAGCACCAATTGGAGACTAATCAGAAGAGGAGCTGGCCCATTCAATCCATTTGAGGTCAATCGATGAGAACATTTGACGCCCACCATGGGGCCCGATAAAACCTGATCCCATCCACATTTGCGACTGAGCCTTTCGATGTGATGAGAAACATAGGGCAAGGCCTGCTGGGATCTGAAGGAAGCGATGACCCCGCCTTACAACAACTCATGGAGGCCATGAGGGCCCTCAAAGAGGCGAACGAAGACTATCGAAGAAAGCAAGAGCGAATCCAAGAGGAAGTCAAGGCCGAGCAGGAGTGGCTACGAGCAGAAGTCTGAGCTGAGCACGATCTCCTGCAAGATCGTCTGATGGCAGAAATTGAGGTCTCTCGGATAGTTATGGAGAAACACGTGCAAACCAATAAGGAGTTGCGTAAAACCAACGAGGAATTGAGGAAGAACCTGCATTGACGTGGCCGATATTCCATCAGGGAACGATTCCCGAATTTGCAGTCAAGAGTGTTAGAATGTATGGCTTTAAACTAGAGGGGGGGGGTTGAATGGTTTAAAGATGTTTTTCGAAAACTTTTAGGCCTTGAATGAAATTACTTCGAGAATATCTTGATTAAGAAATCAGTTTTTCAAAACGCAAAGCAAAAAGCACAGCACCAGAAAAATAATCGGTTGTTTCGCAGAAACAATCGGTTGTTTATACCAGTTTACAAATATAAAAACTGAATTTAAAGAGTTAAGGGATAGAGAAAATGCACACAGAGATTTATACTAGTTCACTCTAAACCCAGAGCTACATCCAATCTTCTCATAAAACCACTGAGGAATACCACTAAGCAATCAAACCTAGATCACTTACAACACAACCAAGAAAGTGAACTTGTTCCCCTCAAGACACACACTTCTCTTGGTCAACACACCAACACTAAGAATGCTGATCTTGATCCCCTCAAGAACACACAACACTTCTCAGCAAACACACAAGGTTTCTTTCAACAGATACAAGGATTACACTTGTTACAAACAAATCTGAAATCAATACAAGATTAAATCCTAGCTCACACTCTTTGATTAATCTCAATCTCTAAGCAATCTCAACTTTTCAAAAACTCAAAATCAGTGAAAAACTCAAATATGTTTTTCTGTATATATCAAAGTTGTTGTTTGTTATCAAATCTTAACAAACTATTAATTGCATTTAAAGATTGGTCAAAGCATTAAAAACTGAAGCGTAAACAGTTAGAAAATCATTTAATGCTCAGTCAAAGCACAAACCATTTTTCTGTTATGGTACCAAAACAAACAATCGGTTGTTTCCTCAAATCAATCGGTTGTTTTGGTTTTGACAGCTCAACCATTTGAAAAATAGTTTTCAACCTTTTCTAAAAACACCTAAGTATAAAACAATCGGTTGTTTCGACAAAACAATAGGTTGTTTTTCACTTAGCTTGAAAAACACTTTTCTTTTAAAAAGATTGAGAATGCCTATGCTTTGGATTCAATCAAGAGTGGATTACATATACAATCTACCCCAGATCCTATCTAAGACAGCTCAGCAACAACAAGCACAACCAGCCTTCAACATCCTTCAAAGGGGTTTGGATTCTTCAAAGCTTGAACACCACTTCGTTCAACAATCTCCCCCTATTTGATGAAGACAAATCCCTGGTGCTTGTGTTTGATCTGATTGAATCTGAAGCAGTACCTGCAAAACTAGCATATATACAGTCCAATGCTTCTTACAACAGCAGGTTAGATTTTTACATTATTGAAAGCATAAATCCTGATAAACAATCGGTTATTTACTCGAAACAATCGGTTGTTTACTCGAAACAATTGGTTGTTTCTATCAGCAGCAGCAGAAAACAGTTTTATATAAGAGATTTTAACATATTTAATCAGTTTCAGATAAGGATACACAAGAACCAATTAATTCTCCCCCTATTTGTCTTCACAAATAGACTTTAAACATGTATCAAAACAGATTTAGGAGAGACTCATTTCTTAGGAAGAAGAACCTCTCTTTTGGTAGTGGTTTGGTGAAGATATCAGCTAACTGCAGTTTGGTCTCCACAAAATTCACTTCACAGTTTCCATTGCTTACATGATCCCTGATGAAATGATGCCTTATCTCAATATGTTTGGTCCTTGAGTGCTGAATCTGATTTTTGGTAAGATTGATGGCACTTGTGTTATCACACATCAAAGGAACTTTGCTGATTTGTAATCCAAAGTCTGCTCGTTGTTGTTTGAGCCACAAAATCTGTGCACAACAACTTCCAACAGCTATATACTCAGCCTCAGCAGTAGATAGAGCAACACATGCTTGCTTCTTGCTATGCCATGAGATTAGACTTGAGCCAAGAAGGTGACAAGTGCCACTTGTGCTCTTTCTATCTAGCTTGCAACCTGCAAAGTCAAAATCTGAATAGCCAATTAAATGAATTGGAGAATGTACCGACCCGGGAGTCGGGAGTGATGACGTGGCAACGAGCGAAAATATAGGCGTGTTGAACGGAACACCTGGCTGACAGAAGGGAAGGACATCGGGAAGTCTGTGTAGTCGCCAATCATTAAGTTGGCGTGCTCCGATCTATAACATATCTAAACTGGCGGTCACCAGGCTTGTGTCGTAGTCGCCGTATGTGAGCTTAGATGACCAAGTGGTCAGAGATCGCCGAGAGGGGGACATCGCCGAAAGATCAGGGAAGCTTGTTCAAAGCTTTCAAAGGGCACGAGTACGAAGGATGAAGTTATCAGATGATCATTCCCTAGCCAGAGGTTGAGGCCAGGGAACAGTTTACCAGAACATGCCCGATGAGCACGTAATGCAGATCGTGATAGCGACAGGCGAGACCACAGAGAAGGTGTGCATGGTGACACCCCGTGCTCGCCATTAGAAGAGATCGCGCTCCAAGGCAGCTATGCACCGAGTTGCTCCTCATCTGAGTAACTTAGTCGAACAGCCTGAAGAGTAGAGATGGTGACACGTGTACAGCTGGATGCGAGCCATGTATCCAGAGGTGTAACCGTCAGGAGAGAGAAAATGCACAGGTATATAAGGAACTCTTAACAGATTCTGAGGTACGCGCGTTTAGAACACTTCTTTACGCTTGTGAGAACACTGGAGTACGCTGAGAGAGATTTTGCACGGTTCCTTAAGTTTTAGCTTTTCTTTCTTAAAGTTTTTGGTGATTCCGTCACTGACTTGAGCGTCGGAGCGCGATCGGCTGCAGCGGCGCCACTCTGTCTTTTTCAGGTTCTTGAGGAGAATCGAGGTGTGGGAGACGGAAGCTAGCATGGTGCAAAGCCGATCCAGAGGGAGGTACCTTCGACGTGGCAAGACTCTTGCGCTCTGGTCAACCGGCAGGATCATCAGGCGCCCACCGTGGGGCCGTGTAAAACCTGTTCCCATCCACAACGTGAGTTCTTGAAGTTTCTGTAGTTTCTGTGTGGTTGTGTCCTGGTGCAACCATTTTCCACCGTTCGTTCGAGCTTTTGTTCGGTGAAGTCGAGTTTTCCGCCGTTCGTTTAGGTTTTAGTCGATACTTTGAAGTTTTCCACCGTTTGTTCGAGCTTTCGATCGGTTTCTTGAAGTTTCTTGCTGTTTGCTCGGTTTTCAATCGGTTGATTCGAAGTTTGACCGTTCGTTCGCGTTTCTGATCGGTGAATCGGGAGTTTTGCTGGAGAAGCAGTAGGATCGTGGTGAGAGTGCAGGCTTTGTGAAGGTTTCGACGTCCGAATCTGTCGGCGTGCTGTTGTGGTTGCGTTCTTGGAAGTTCTTGGAAGTTCTTGGGAGTTCGAGAGTTTCTGATCGATTGATTGCTGGATCGATCGCTTGCTGGTGAAGGTCTTGTGCGCTGGAGTTTGGTCTGCTGAGTTTTCATGAGAAAGATGAGAAGCAACCGTTCAAGTCCCGTTGTGCCAATTGCTGCAGAAGGCGCCATGACCATGGCGCAGATGATGGAGATCATGCGTGCGCTGCAGGCGAATGTGGAGGCATCGCGCATAGAGCAAGCGAAGATGCATGAAGACCTGGTCGCCTCTCAGGCCAGGAATGAAGAGCTCAGCAAAGTAACTGAGGAGTTGCGTCAAGCTCTTCAGAAGCAGAGAGGACGCTCAGTTGTTGAAGAGGTCGCGCCGTCGTCGCCACCGCGCGTTTTCCCAATGCCGTTTGCTCAGGCAATAACAGACACGCCTATCCCTGCGAGCATAGTACCTGTGAAAGCTTCTTTCATCGGCGTGGAGGACCCTGAGGCACATCTCACTACGTTCCACACGCAGATGATGCTGTCAGGAGGCTCGGATGTTGTATATTGCAAGATGTTTGTGAGCACGCTCCAGGGAACAGTGCTGGAATGGTTTGTGAGCTTGCCTACAGGTCACATAACCAATTTCCAACAGTTTTCGAAGCTTTTCGTCGAGCAGTACATTGAGAAAAAGGCGCCACCTAGGGTGTGTTATGACCTGTTCGACATAAGGCAGTACCAGGGAGAGTCCCTCAGGGACTATTTGAATCGTTTTGGAGCACAGATGGTCCGCTCGCCTGCTAAAGACGAGGAGATGTTGGTATACGCCTTCAAAAAGGGCGTGCTGCCGGGACCTTTCTGTGAGGCGCTGATCAGGGCTCACCCCGCGACGTTTGCTGAAGTTAGGCGACTTGCGGTGGCCCACATCGCCGACGAGAGTGAGGTCGCCGAGAAGAGAGGGAGCGTGGCCCCTGCTAGGCCACGAGCCCAAACTAGAATCCAGCCGCAGAGGGTGCTGGAGACGATGGCGGCCAAGAAGGATCAAAGGACTCGCCATCCTTATGATCCAAGGAAGAGCAAGGGAAGGGGCCCAGGACGCCCCAGGGAGTATAATCGCCCACTAAAGTACAAGTTTGTCATGGGGTTGGCGGATCTGATCGCCATTCCCAACATAGCAGCCAGGCTTAAGGCGCCTGAAAAAGTGGGCGACAAGGTGTTAGGACCAAAACCAAACGCCTGGTGTGAGTTCCACCAGAGTTTTGGTCACACTGTTGATTCGTGTTTAGCCCTGGGATACCAGCTCGACGACCTGGTCAAGAGCGGCTTCTTGAACGATTACCTACTAGACAAGAGGACGGGAGGTGCGTCGAGCTCCCAGCCGATGAGTGGTGAGGGTCAGCAACATGAGATGCCAACCCATGGCGAGATCCACACCATCGCTGGAGGTTTCTCAGGTGGTGGATGCACCGCATCACAGAGGAAGAAATATGCAAGGTCTGTGATGACGGTGGATATGTTCAAGGATCACTCGCCAGATGTGGACATCACGTTCACAAAAGAAGATCTCAGGGACGTTGTGCCTCACGACAACGATCCCATAGTCATCTCGCTCGTCACGGCGGGAAGGAAAGTCCACCGGGTGCTGGTGGACCAAGGAAGCTCGGCAGACGTGATGTTCTGGCCGACTTTCACGCAGTTACAACTACCCCTTGACCAGCTAAGACCCTATGGAGGGTGCTTGTATGGGTTCGCTGGCGACCAATTGGAGGTCAGGGGGTACATCGAGCTGAGAACAACGTTCACGAATGAGGTGGCCTCGAGGACGGAGAAGATCAAGTACCTCGTTGTGAACGCCCCCTCAGCATATAACATTCTGTTAGGGAGACCAACCCTCAACAGGATAGGAGCTGTGCCCTCAACCAGGCACATGAAGGTTAAGTTACCATCGATGGAGGGGGTGGTGATCACCATCAGATCTGACCAGAAGGAGGCGAAGAAGTGCTATGAAAATAGCTTGAAGAACAAGAGGTCAATGAGTTACATCACCACGACGCCGCCTCCCGGTGTGAAGCCCAGACCAACAGAATGGCGAGTTGTTGATGCGGCAATGGAGGTGGCCGCCGGAGGCGATGTCACCATGATAGATGCTGAGGCTAAAGGGGAGAGCGCCGGACGGGAAGAAGAAGTGAGAAACAGCTCGGAAGAAGCGAGGGAATCGGGAATCGCCAGGGCGGTAATCGCCAGGGAAACCAGGCCTAAACCCGTCGAGGAGTGGCTCGAAAGGGAGATCGGGGGAAAGGTCTTCAAGCTGGGAAGATCTTTGGAGGTTGAGCTCCAAGACCAGATCACCAAGGTGATAGAACGACATCTGGATGCTTTTGCATGGTCTGCTTCAGACATGCCGGGAATTGACCCCGACTTCTTGTGTCACCATTTGGCAATGGACACGCAAGTCAGACCGGTGCGACAGAGAAGAAGGAAGTTTAATGAGGAGAGAAGGCAGGCGATTAGGGATGAAACGCAGAAGCTCCTCGCCGCAGGCCATATCAGGGAGGTCCAGTACCCTGAGTGGTTGGCTAATGTCGTGCTGGTGAAGAAGAGCAACGGGAAGTGGCGCATGTGCGTCGACTTCACTGACCTGAACAAGGCTTATCCAAAGGATTTGTATCCTTTGCCAAGCATAGATGCCCTGGTCGACAGTGCAGCAGGGTGCAAGTTGCTGAGTTTTCTGGACGCCTTCTCGGGGTATAACCAGATAAAGATGCATCCTATGGATGAAGAGAAAATTGCCTTCATGACTGAGAGGTCATGCTACTGTTACAAGGTGATGCCCTTTGGGCTGAAGAATGCGGGGGCCACGTACCAAAGATTGATGGATAAGGTACTTGCACCAATGTTGGGAAGGAATGTGCAAGCGTACGTAGATGATATGGTCGTGACCTCGCCAGAAAAGAGCAAGCACGTCTCGGATCTGGAGGAGTTGTTCACCACAATCGCCAAGTTTAGATTAAAGCTGAACCCCGAGAAGTGCATTTTCGGCGTGGAGGCAGGGAAATTCTTGGGTTTCCTTTTGACTGAAAGAGGAATAGAGGCAAATCTGGATAAGTGTGCTGCCATATTGGTGATGAGGAGCCCGACTACCGTGAAGGAGGTGCAACAACTTACAGGTCGGATGGCCGCCCTGTCTCGTTTCGTATCAGCTAGCGGAGAGAAAGGCCATCCGTACTTCCAATGTTTAAGGCGAAACAACAAGTTTGTCTGGTCGAAGGAGTGTGAAGAAGCCTTCGTGAAGCTTAAAGAGTACTTCGCGAGCCCGCCGGTTTTGTGCAAACCCTTAGTAGGAACCCCTCTCAGGTTGTATTTTGCTGTGACTGAGAGGGCGGTGAGTGCGGTGCTCGCCCAAGATCAAGACCAGGCTCAAAAGCCTATTTATTTCGTCAGCAAGGTATTGCAAGGCCCGGAGGTGAGGTATCAGGCCTTGGAGAAAGCTGCACTAGCTGTAGTATTTTCGGCGAGGAGGTTGCGCCACTATTTTCACAGTTTTACAGTGCTGGTGATGACCGACTTGCCCATCCAGAAAGTCCTGAAGAAGCCCGATGTAGCTGGGAGAATGGTGAAGTGGGCGGTGGAACTGTCAGAGTTCGACATCAAATATGAGCCCCGAGGACCGATAAAAGGGCAGATTTTCGCTGATTTTGTGGTCGAGCTCTCGTCAGAAGCAGCACGAGTTGAAGGGGATGATTTTCGTTGGGTGCTTTCGGTGGACGGATCGTCTAACCAGCAGGGTAGCGGTGCTGGAGTTATTCTGGAGGGGCCCAACGGCGTGCTGGTAGAACAATCCCTGAGATTTGCTTTTAAAGCCAGCAACAATCAAGCGGAATATGAGGCGCTGATCGCCGGAATTTTGTTGGCTAAGGAGATGGGGGCTAGGGTGTTGATGGCCAAGAGTGACTCATTGTTAGTCACGGGACAAGTAACAGGCGAGTTCCACGCCAAGGATCCACAAATGGCGGCTTACTTGGAGTATGTGCAGGAGTTGAAGAGTTCCTTTGTCTCATTTGAAGTGGTGCATGTGCCCAGAGAACAGAATGCCCGAGCAGACTTGCTAGCCAAGCTCGCCAGTTCGGGCAAGGGGGGTAGGCAGAGGACAGTGATCCAAGAAACTCTGAAGACGCCTAGAGCATTTGTGGCAGACCACCTGGTTCTTCAGATAAGCAAGTCGACGGAGAAAGCGACGAGGAGTCACAGGTCCTTGACTCAGGAGACCTTGAGATCGCCGAGAATAAGAGCATGTCGGGGGGAGAGGGTGAACATGACGCAGGTCTGTGCTACGCATGAGCCAGACACATGGATAACCCAGTACCAGCGCTGCCTGGCTGATGGCCTTCTCCCGCTGGATCCGACGGAGGCTAGGAAGATAAAGAAGAACTCCAGCAAGTTCACCATGATAGATGGCGAGCTGTATAGGTTTGGGTTTACACACCCACTCTTAGAATGTGTGCACGGAGAAAAAGGCACTAGAATTATGGTCGAGCTCCATGAAGGTATATGCGGGAGTCACGTCAGGGGACGAGCTATGGCTGCAAGAACCCTCCGTGCAGGTTATTACTGGCCGACAATGAGGGAGGACTGCAAGAAGTATGCACAGTGTTGCAAGCAATGTCAGCAGCACGCCGATTGGCACAAGGCGCCTCTAGAGGAGTTAAAGTCAATTTACAGCCCTTGGCCGTTTCATACGTGGGGAATTGACATTCTGGGACCTTTTCCATTGGCGATCAGGCAGATGAAGTACTTGGTGGTGGCGATTGAATACTTCACCAAGTGGATCGAAGCAGAACCAGTAGCCCAGATCACCGCACACAAGATCGAGAGTTTTGTATGGAAGAACATCGTGTGCCGGTTTGGTGTGCCTAAGCGCCTGGTGTCAGACAATGGGACTCAGTTTGCAAGTCACCTACTGAAGAAGCTGTGCGAAGAAGTGGGAATACAGCAGGTGTTTGCATCCGTCGAGCACCCTCACACAAATGGCCAAGTATAGTCCGCCAATCGGGTGTTGCTAAGAGGCTTGAAGAGAAGGCTAGAGAAAGCCAAGGGATCGTGGGCTGAAGAGGTACCCCACATAGTTTGGGCGTACCACACCACCGAGCAGTCAGGAACCCATGAGACCCCGTTCAGCTTGGTCTATGGATGTGATGCAATGATTCCAGTGGAAATCCAGGAGAGCTCGCCGAGATTCCAGAATTTTGTGGCGGAAGACTCGAACGAAGAAAGAAGGTTGAATCTGGATTTGCTGGATGAGGTCAGGGAGGAGGCAAGGCTAAAGGCTGAGGCAGTGAAAAGGAGGATTGAGCGAAGGTATAACTCAAAGGTGATGCCAAGGCAGTTTAGAGAAGGCGACCTCGTGATGAGGAAGGCCCACCAGTACGAGATGGAAAACAAGTTATCGCCTAAGTGGACAGGACCGTTCAGAATAACCAAGGCGCTCGGGAACGACGCCTACCGCTTAGAGACGTTAGAAGGAGGGGCTATTCCTCGCACCTAGAACGCCACACACCTCAAGTTGTATTACAGTTAAAGCTTTGTAAGTAAAAACGAACATGAAGAGATTTACAAGCTTTCTGTTAAAACAGTTTGAAGGGGGCACTCTTTTTTCCCTAAGGAGGGTTTTTAATGAGGCCACCCAATAAAGAAAAGTTTTCAAAGTTTAAAGCTTCTAAGATTGCATGCTTTTTGTTTCGAAAGTTTTGAAAAAAAAGACCTTATCACTCGTACGTGGTTCAAGGCAAGTTTAAAGTTATGCTGCGTGCTTTCTAAGTAAAAGTTTAAAGTCCCCATCGTTTTTCGGCGATTGGCGGTATCAGTAAAAGGTTTAAAGTCCTCATCGTCTTTCGGCGATCGGAGGCACCAACGATGACAAAAGACTTCCTCGCCTCGAGCGAGTGCAGGCGAGAAAGAGTAAAGACCTCTTCGCCCTCGAGCGAGTGCAGGCGAGAAAGAGAAAAAGTCCTTAGTGCATCCAGGGGGGAGGAGATGTACACCCTGGGCAAGTTGAGGCACCAGAAAAAGTCCTTCTCGCTGTTGAGCAAGTTCAGGCAAGAAAAAGTCCTTCTCGCCGTTGAGCGAGTTCAGGCAAGAAAAAGTCCTCCTCACCTCAGAGTGAGTTCAGGCAAGATGAACTGAAAAGTCAGAGGTGTTCGTGACCTTAAACGGCGGGAAGGGAAGGAAAACGCCTCTCCCCCTTTAAGCGAAACATCAATATTGACTTAGTAAGACCAGAGAAAGCTTCCACGCTTGTAGGCGGTGTGAAGAGAGATAAAATCCTTCTCGTCTTGAACGAGTTCAGGTATGGCGTGAAGGGTGAAAGAAGTTTAAAAGATAGCTAAGGTAAGTTCCAAGAAAACACCTCGCTGTCCAGCTTATTGTTCTGAAACTCAGGGAGGTAGAGGAGGATCCGAAAGGCGCCTCTACCCCCAGATGAGGGAACAATAGCCAAGTTATGAAGGCAAAGAAAGCTTACATCGCCAGAACTCTATGGCGATCAGAAGAATTCCAAGCGATGGCAGGAGTAAAGGCTAATCTTGCCGGGCAGATTAGGTAAACTGTATTGTGATACCAGTTTAAGTTAAAACCTGCTCCCAAGTAAGTGGATTATGTTGAGGTTTATTTCCTTAAGTATGTAAGTTGTATTAAGTGTCATCGTTTGAGAGTTAATAGTTGCTCAAATTTTACTTCGAGTTAACAGTTTGATAAATTGTTATAAGATTAACAGTTAGCTCGAGTTCAAAGCAGTGAGTGAACGGTTAAGCCCGAGGAATTGCTAAGGTAATTTGTTTAAGCGAGTTCTACCGGTTATGTTGGTTAATCACACGGCGAGTAAGAGGCGTTTGAGGCACGATATTAGAAAACAACATCTTAAGCAAAATGAGTTATATAGAGCAATGTCAGTTCAAGTACATACGAAGAAGAATTACATATAAAAGTTCTTAAAAACAGAAGTGAGCACCAAGTTTCAAAAAACAAAATGATGGAGGTTGGCGATTAATCTTCGGAGGGCACGATCTTCCCATCCACCACTTCGTTGCAGATTGACACCATGGAGAGATCGAGCTCGGGATATTGGCACGAGACTTGCTCCAAAGCGGCGTCGAACCTGGCGGAAAGGACTTGGGCGGAGCTTTGCTCGAGCTCTTGAGCTTGTTTCTTCAGCTCGTCGGTTTGCTTCTTCAGCCCTTCAGTTTCTTCACGAGCCTGAACAAGCTCTTCGGCAGCCTTTTTGTTTTCCTCCCGAACCTGGGCCAGCTCTGCAGCAATCTTTGTGTTTTCCTCTTGAGTTTTGGCGAGCTTAGCCTTGGTGTCGTCCCTCTCCTTCTCGACCTTCCCAAGGAGGACCTCCCGATCTGCCGACCTCTTTTCAAGGTTTTCCACCTTGGCCGCATCTGCTTTCATTGCAACCTCCAAGTTGGCCACCTTGAGCCTGTAAGGTACAAGCTTACTCTCCAGCTCGATTTTCTCTTGAGCCTGGAGGTGCAGTTTTTGGCGCAGATCGGAGGCCTCCTTGCGCGCGCCTCTTAGTTCAGCATCCATGGCGTCCTCCAGCCTTGAATGGTCAATTTCCGCCATCATCAGATTGCAAGAAAGCTTCTCCGCCTCCATCCTTATCAGGCGGTTTGACTCCTTGAGCGCCGCATTCTCATCTTGGAGCTTCTTGCTCGAGTTCTTCACAGCCTTCGTTATAATTGAGGGGAGATCCTTTGCCATCATCTTCAGTTTGGCTGTGAAGGGACCCCTGATCTCTTCGATGGAGGGGGGGAAGTTTGGAGTTGTTGCTGGTGGAGGTGCTGGAGGTGCTGGAGGAGCTTGGTGCTGACTTTCACCGCCACCCTCTTGAGTTTGAAGGGCGAGGGGGGTTTCCTGGCGTGGTGGTGAAGTCGGAGACTTAGTTATCAAAATTGGCGAGTTATGGCCACCTTCATCTCCTCCTGGTGCAGCCCCAGCGATAGAGGTGGTTGAAGGAGGACCCTCCCCAGCAGATACAAATGGCGTGGAGGCGCTTGGAGGATTCTCAATGAAGTTTGGGTCGCTGCTTTCAACCACGGGGGGTGCGACGGCCAAGGGAGTTGCTTGGACTGGTTGTGTTGGAGCTGGAGGTGAGGGCGGTGTTGGAGTTGGGAGTGCAGGTGGTGAAGAGGGAGCCACCCTTGTTCTTTTGGTGACAAGGCCATCCTCAGTCACCTCGTCATCTTCTTCTTCTTCCTGTACTACTTGAGGAGTTTTCCTCTTTGGCTTCCTCAAGACAAGTTTTTTTCTTTGAGGGGCGGCTAGTGCCTCCGAAGGAGTTGGACCTTGGGGAGGAGTTCTGCCCTGAGCAATGGTGATCTGCACTACCGAGTTGGGTACGATTTGGGAGCCCGTCGCCAGCTTGTGAGATCGGGCGATCACCCTCAGTTCAGCTAGTTTGCCTTTTCTCAACATGAAGTCTGCACAGGGTAGAAAATAGATGAGTAAGCACAAAAGCAAAAGCAAGATATACAAGTATATGCACGTAGGAATAACGCAAGCAAGTGGCACATGGATTCTAAATCAAGACCAATACAGAACAAGCAGAACGCCAAAGAATGGAATGGTAGAAACGCTAAGTTACTTCCAGCACAAAACAAGAGTCTTGGTGCTGGGGTAGGGGCTGACCTATGTGAGCTTCAAGTTGGCCCTCGGAGAACTCGAAGGAGATGATTGAGGCGGTGGGGAAGGTGATGTTGGCAGCTGCTACGCTCTTCCAGAAAAGGCAGAGATCTTTGTCTAGCTCGCCCATGTTGTCGGGACTCCTTGGCCTCCTGAAGCATTCTTTGGAGTCTTTGTTCCCCTTGTGTACCCAGTACAAGGGGAAACCGTCGAGCAGTGAGGGGTCTTGCTCGTTTGGGCGCACCTTGATGAACTTTCCTTTCCAGTCTTTGTAAGATTGCTGGAAGATTGAGAGGATTGACCTCCCAGCAATCCCGTTTAAGCTAATCCAGAGGCGGTCTCCGGGATTCTTAGCCTTGAAGAGGAAAAGAAAGACATCTACTGAAGCCGGCAGCCCCAGGTGTGCGCAGATGATTTGGAACGCCCTTACAAACTCCCAGCTGTTGGGATGAAGCTGGGCGGGGGCGATATCGAGCTCGGTTAGCAGCTCTCTTTCAAAGCGAGTAAAGGGAAGTCTGAGCTTCACTTTCTTGAAAAAGGTGGCGTAGAGGAAGCAGAACAACTCGCCGTTGTTCCCTTTAGCGTCCGCACAGATCGGCTCATCCGGGAAGCAGGGCAGCACGGCCACCTTGCTATCATGTTCTTTGTGGAAGGAGAGGTCAGACTGGTCTCCTTTCCTTAATCAGAGCACGCCTAACTCCGTGTTTATTGAAGAAGTCTCTTTTAACAAGAGTGGGGTGGCCCAAGGGTAGAGTTCCTTGTAATCTTTTGGAGGCAGGGAGGCTCCTCCGGCGATCGGTGGAGTTGCCTGAGCGGGATTGGCGTGAGAAGAAGCAGATCTCTCAGCCTGGTTAGAAGGAGCATCAGAGGCTCGTGGTGGATTGCACGCTGGTGGAGGATTTGCCCTAGGAGCAACCCTACGTGCTTGGGGTGGAGGGTTTTGCGACGAAGAA
Organism: Phaseolus vulgaris; assembly: GCF_000499845.2. NCBI lineage: Eukaryota > Viridiplantae > Streptophyta > Magnoliopsida > Fabales > Fabaceae > Phaseolus > Phaseolus vulgaris. The sequence goes on along the minus strand of NC_023756.2, from coordinate 23,056,759 downwards.
GGAGGGTTCGCGGTGGATTTTGTGTGAGCCATCACAGGAACTGCAAAGGAAAATGAAAGGGATGAAACAAAGCCAACAGAGCGACTCGATTGAGAACGAAGAAGACAGAGCGAACGAACAAGAGTTCGCTGGGATGAACGTGACGAAGAACGAAGCCCTAAGCTACGAGAGAAGGAGAAAAGGAAAAAATAGCCCACAACGTATGCTTCAGACAGATAATGGATGATGCGAATCGGTTAAAATGCAGCAAATATCAACAGAAGAAGTAAAAGGGGTACCTTTTTGTGATCGGATGAGCGTTGAAGAGAGTTGGGGATTGAGAGAGTTGAGAAGCTTCGTGGGTTCGTCGAGAAAAACTTAGAACGTTTGAGAGTGCAGAAAGATGATGGAACAGTGGAAGTGCAAGAGGTTTAAGGGTTTTTCGAACGTTTTCGGAAGCGCAAACGACAGCTGAAGATGACCGTTGATGAAGCCACGTGTCGAGCGATTAGAAAAAGGGGTTTGGTGGAGCGTCAGGAAAGCAGAGGGTACGGACGTTCGGAATTCCGTGCCAGCGCCACGTAGATCGACGGTGATGTGACCTCTTAGTCTTTTCACTGGACAAGTCTTCGCTTAAGACTGGGGGGCTTGTGTACCGACCCGGGAGTCGGGAGTGATGACGTGGCAGCGAGCGAAAATATAGGCGTGTTGAACGGAACACCTGGCTGACAGAAGGGAAGGACATCGGGAAGTCTGTGTAGTCGCCAATCATTAAGTTGGCGTGCTCCGATCTCTAACATATCTAAACCGGCAGTCACCAGGCTTGTGTCGTAGTCGTCGTATGTGAGCTTAGATGACCAAGTGGTCAGAGATCGCCGAGAGGGGGACATCGCTGAAAGATCAGGGAAGCTTGTTCAAAGCTTTCAAAGGGCACGAGTACGAAGGATGAAGTTATCAGATGATCATTCCCTAGCCAGAGGTTGAGGCCAGGGAACAGTTTACCAGAACATGCCCGATGAGCACGTAATGCAGATCGTGATAGCGGCAGGCGAGACCACAGAGAAGGTGTGCATGGTGACACCCCGTGCTCGCCATTAGAAGAGATCGCGCTCCAAGGCAGCTATGCACCGAGTTGCTCCTCATCTGAGTAACTTAGTCGAACAGCCTGAAGAGTAGAAGTGGCGCTCAAGCAGAAGACGTTCCAGATGGTGACACGTGTACAGCTGGATGCGAGCCACGTATCCAGAGGTGTAACCGTCAGGAGAGAGAAAATGCACAGGTATATAAGGAACTCTTAAAAAATTCTGAGGTACGCGCGTTTAGAACACTTCTTTACGCTTGTGAGAACACTGGAGTACGCTGAGAGAGATTTTGCACGGTTCCTTAAGTTTTAGCTTTTCTCTCTTAGAGTTTTTGGTGATTCCGTCACTGACTTGAGCGTCGGAGCGCGATCGGCCGCAGCGGCGCCACTTTGTCTTTTTCAGGTTCTTAAGGAGAATCGAGGTGTGGGAGACGGAAGCTAGTGTGGTGCAAAGCCGATCCAGAGAGAGGTACCTTCGACGTGGCAAGACTCTTGCGCTCTGGTCAACTGGCAGGATCAGAGAGTGAGAAGGATACCATAACCCAACAGATGATGTTCCTTTGAGATATTTCAGAATTCTTTTTGCAGCTTTGAAGTGTGACTCTTTAGGATTTGCTTGATATCTTGCACAAAGACACACCGCAAACATGATGTCCGGCCTACTAGTTGTTAGATATAGCAAAGAGCCAATCAATCCTCTGTATTTGGTTTGATCTACACTCTTTCCAGCAACATCAACATCCATGTAGCAGCTTGATGGCATTGGAGTGCTTGCTTATTTGCAACTCTCCATTTCAAATTTCTTGAGAATCTCCTTGCAATACTTTGATTGACATAGAAAGATCCCATCCTTTGTTTGCTTAACCTGCAATCCAAGAAAGAAAGACAATTCTCCCATCATAGACATTTCAAACTCACCTTTCATTGCAACCACAAATTCTTCACACAAATTATCTTGTGTAGCACCAAAGATGATGTCATCAACATAGATTTGCACAAGAATTATTTCTGAATTTGACTTTTTGATGAATAGAGTCTTGTCTACCATTCCCCTTTCATAACCATGAGATAGCAGAAAGTTGCTAAGCCTCTCATACCACTACCTTGGAGCTTGCTTCAATCCATATAAAGCTTTCTTCAACTTGAAGACATGGTTGGGATGTTTATGATCTTCAAAGCCCGGTGGTTGATCCATATACACTTCCTCATTGATGTAGCCATTCAAGAAGGCACTCTTGACATCCATTTGGAAGAGTTTGAAACCACTCATACAAGCAAAAGCCAACAACAACCTCACAACCTCCAACCTTGCAACAGGGGCAAAGGTTTCACCATAATCCATGCCCTCCTTTTGATTGTAGCCTTTTGCAACTAGCCTTGCTTTGTTCCTTGTGATCACACCATCTTCATCCAACTTGTTTCTGAACACCCACTTCGAACCTATGATGTTCATCTAAGCTGTTCTAGGGACAAGAAACCATACCTCATTCCTTGCAAACTGATTCAACTCTTCATGCATAGCTTCAACCCACTTCTCATCCTTGAGAGCTTCATCAATTGAATTTGGTTCAATTTGTGAGACGAAAGCTGTGTGCCTGCAGAAGTTTGAGATGGAGCTACGTGTGGAGACACCTTCCTTTATCTGCCCTATGATGTTTTCCACTGACAGATCTCTAGGAATCCTCCACTTTTGGGCAGCTCACTCTGTTGCAGAATTTCAATCGGTTGTTTTTCTGCACAGATTTCTAGCTTCTCCAAACTGATGCTCTGTTCATCCTCTTCAGCTCCGGTCTTCGGGATTTGGATGTTTCTGCGATCTACCTCATCAAAGACAACGTGAACTAATTCTTCTACAATCATCAACCTCTTGTTGTAGATTCTGTATGCATGACTTGTGAGAGAATATTATGAAGATGCCAAGATCAGCTTTCTCATCAAACTTCTCCAAGTTTTCCTTTCCATTGTTGAGAAAAAAACAGCTACAGCCAAAAACTCTGAGATGGTTGATGTTAGGCTTCCTTCCATTGAAGAGTTCATATGGAGTCTTCTTCAGAATAGGCCTAATAAGCACTCTATTCATCACATTAGAAGAAGTGCTCACTGCATCCGTCCAAAAGTACTTAGGAAGAGATGATTCACTAAGCATTGTCCTTGCTAGCTCTTCAAGAGACCTGTTCTTCCTCTCTACCACACCATTCTGTTGTGGAGTTTTTGGAGCAGAGAAGTTGTGCAGAATCTCCATCTTTTCACAGAACTTGCTGAACTTCTCATTTTGGAATTCTCCTCCATGATCACTTCTAATAGAGCCTATGTCGATGTTCTTTGTATTTTGTAACCTTCTTGCTAGCTTCTTGAATGCAGAAAAAGCATCACTCTTTGATTCTAAGAAAAAAGTCCAAGTGTACCTAGAAAAGTCATCAACAATAACAAGAGCATAGTAATTTCCACCAAGACTCATAGTTCTTGAGGGTCCAAAGAGATCCATGTGAAGTAGCTCAAGAGGTTTTAAAGAAGAAACAACATTTTTTTATTTTAAAAGAGCTTTTCACTTGTTTCCCTTTTTGGCAAGCTTCACAAATGTGATCCCTCTCAAACTTGAGCTTTGGTAGCCCAATCACAAGATCCCTTGAAATTAACTTGTTCAAGTGATTCATGTGAATATGAGCAATTCTTCTATGCCAAGGCCAAGATTCATCTTGCTTGGATAGAAGACAACCAATTGAACATGGTGAAGAGATATCTAGAAGATACACATTATTGACTCTCTTACCTACCAACATTACCTCTTTGGTGTTGGGTAGACAGATTTCACATGTGCTTGACTTGAACATCACTTGATATCCCTTGTCACATAGTTGTCTAATGCTCAGCAGATTGTGCTTTAGTCCTTTTACATAGAGCACATCATGGATAACCAAGATGTCTTTGTCTCCTATGGATCCTCTCCCAAGAATCCTTCCCTTGTTGTTGTCCCCATAGGTGACATGCCCTTCTTGCTTAAAGGAGATGCTTAGGAACTTTGATTTGTCCCCAGTCATGTGCTTGGAGCATCCACTGTCCAAGTACCATTGTTGCTTGCTCTCCTCCAAGTTTTCCTACAAAGAAGATTTTCAAGTACAAAGATTTGGTCCCCTTATGAATCTTTATTGCACTTAGGAATCCACTTCATAAAGCCCCTAGGAACTGCATATTTTCTGATTTTACAGAACCTCACAAAATGGCATCTTTTCATGAAATAGAAGCATGTAACAATCGGTTGTTTCGATGGTCCAATCGATTGTTTTTCTGGCATTTTCGAAAATGATTTTGAAAATCTATCTTGTTTGTTTTGTGGGTTAAAACCCAATCCAGCTTTTCGAAATACACAATTTTGAGATTCCAAGACATTTTCAAAGTTGGATTGACCTTTAGAAAGCTTATCCACAGTTTTAACAAGATAGTGGACCTTCTTTACAAGATTTTCGCAATTTTCACAAACAAGAGTATCACACTTGCAAGAGGAGTTTTTGTAAACAATTTCAAGGTTTTCAAAATCTGTTTTTGAATTTTCTAATTCCTCTTCCAGTGATTTGACTCTGTTTTCAAGCCAGCTATTCATTCCCTTTAACCGATTGTTCAAGAGGGCCAATCGGTTGGCTTCTTCATGCGTTTCTTGAAAGGCTTGAAGTAATTGACTATAATTTTCAGAGTTTGAGGAGTTAAATGAACTTACACTACTTGAGTCATCCTCCTTTCTAGCCATGAAGCAGAGGTTGAGGCTTTTCTTGTTTTTCCTTCTTTTCCTTCTTGCTTGACTCTTTGACCTTGCCTCCTTTGGTTCATTGTTTCCATGAGCAGCCTTGAGTGTGTTCCACATCTCTTTAGCAGTTTTGCATCTTGATACCCTGAAAAACTCATTAGTATCTAGTGCAAAAGCTATTAAGTTTTGAGCAGTACAATCAAGCTTGGCCATTTTACATTCATCATTGGTCCACTGAGACCAAGGTTTTGCAATGAAAGAACCATTCTTTTTAAACTTTGGAATGTAAGAACCATTCTCAATTGAATCCCAAATTCCTTGATCAATAGATTCCACAAAGATTTTCATTATGGCCTCCCAATACTTGTAATTCAATCCACAGAATAAAGGTGATTTGTAGATTGAAGCACCTTCCTCAAAAGATTGTTTTCCAGCCATAGAAAAAAGATTTTTGGATCATCTTGAATAACTTTCAAGAACCAAGCTCTTGATGCCAATTATTAGAATGTATGGCTTTAAACTAGAGGGGGGGGGGGGGGTTGAATGGTTTAAAGATGTTATTCGAAAACTTTTAGGCCTTGAATGAAATTACTTCGAGAATATCTTGATTAAGAAATCAGTTTTTCAAAACACAAAGCAAAAAGCACAGCACCAGAAAAACAATCGGTTGTTTCGCAGAAACAATCGGTTGTTTATATCAGTTTACAAATATAAAAAATGAATTTAAAGAGTTAAGGGATAGAGAAAATGCACACAGAGATTTATACTGGTTCACTCTAAACCTAAAGCTACATCCAGTCTTCTAAGAAACCACTGAGGAATACCACTAAGCAATCAAACCTAGATCACTTACAACACAACCAAGAAAGTGACCTTGATCCCATCAAGACACACACTTCTCTTGGTCAACACACCAACACTAAGAATGTTGATCTTGATCCCCTCAAGAACACACAACACTTCTCAGCAGACACACAAGGTTTCTTTCAACAGATACAAGGATTACACTTGTTACAGAAACAAATATGAAATCAATACAAGAGAAAATCCTAGCTCACAGTCTTTGATCAATCTCAATCTCTAAGCAATCTCAACTTTTCAAAAACTCAAAATCAGTGAAAAACTCAAATATGTTTTTCTGTATATATCAAAGTTGTTGTTTGTTATCAAATCTTAACAAACTATTAATTGCATTTAAAGATTGGTCAAAGCATTAAAAACTGGAGCGTAAACAGTTAGAAAATCATTTAATGCTCAGTCAAAGCACAAACCATTTTTCTGTTATGGTACCAAAACAAACAATCGGTTGTTTTCTCAAATCAATCGGTTGTTTTGGTTTTGACAGCTCAACCATTTGAAAAACAGTTTTCAACCTTTTCTAAAAACACCTAAGTATAAAACAATCGGTTGTTTCGACAAAACAACAGGTTGTTTTTCACTTAGCTTGAAAAACACTTTTCTTTTAAAAAGATTGAGAATGCCTATGCCAAAACAATAAGCAAAAACAACCGTACCAGAAAAACATTAAATAGAGGCACACTGAAGAATGTTAACTTTGGTGTAGAAGTTACTCTAGTGGCAGATGCAGCACTGAAGCAAAATAGAGGCCTATCTCTCACAAACTACTTTTCTCAAATTATATAATATAAACATTAATCAGTGTAGTTATTCATTGGTTTGGTTTGAAGAAATTGGTTGTTTTATTTAGTTGAGAGAGACAAAAATGACCATATTCTCATTTCGTATATGTTTCTTAAAAAAATGGAAACACTGTAATTTAATTTGACGCCAACCAAAGAGGATGAAACAAAAGATTTAGCAAAAGCTTGTCCCACTATGCTCATCTATTTATGAATTTACGTATCCGGAAATCACAAATGGCAATGTCTTATTTGGTGTAAGAAGTATTTATTGATATGTTTGTAGATATCTGATCCCTCTTTGTCAGGAAGCAAACCACAATCCAAAAGTATAAAGGAAGTACGAAAACAAACATGTGGACATAAAGGATCCTTCAAATCCAAACCAATAGAAAATGAGGTATAGATCTCGTAAAGATAACGCATCAACAAATCATTCATTCACTTACCAAAACTTTTAATTCTTTTCTTTATTCTGCAACACAAACATCACAATGGCTGCTTCCACAATGGCTGTATAAAAGATTCCAAACATCATTTTACAATTTTTAAAGTTTATTTTCTAATATAGTATAAAAAATTATTGTAATAAGTTTATTAGAGAACTATATTTGAAACATCTTTTAAGTGTAGGATGTTCTGCAAATACTAACTCTAGGGTACATTCATATCAATAATCACTCATTTAATATAATATTTTAAGGCACATAAATCAGACCATAAATTGGTTATAGGTTACTAGCGGTTATAGTTCCTATTATAAAATTCATTTATAATGTTTTTCTTAATGGTCTGAGTCCAACAACTCAGTAAAAGGACATACTAAACTATATTCTAGTACTTGTTAAGAATTTATCATCATCTTTGTGCTCGTACCGACTTAATAATCAAAGAATTATTGTGTCATGAAAATTTGTAGTATAATTTTACTTTTCTTGCATTGCTTACTTTTGATCTTTGGAAAAATGCTTCAAAGACAATCTTACTGAGATACATTGTAATAATCACCGTTCTTAGTTTGGAAGTGTGTTAACCTTACGTAATTAAATAATTTTCCTTTCATTTAAAATTTATTATTCCACTCTTATCCATTACGAAGCTAAAAAAAAGAACCCCGTCCCAAATTTCGGCCACCATAAAATTCATTTTGGTCAAGTTTTAGACACCAAAATTGAAACATTGATGTCAAAATTATTATCACTTAGTGGACCACACTCATGTTATGTTTTACTTCACGATAGAAAATAAAAAAATAATATAAAAAGTCTCAACAAATTGTCCCTATAATTGAATTTCGAAAAAAAATTTGTCGTGTATATGCACATATATATTTAACTAACGTATGCCTTATAATATCATTAACCAAACTTAATATTTTCTGTTCTTTTACCAAGCTTACCATTAAAACTAGGCCAAGTCCATGACCCACTTTTCGGCCCAAAGCTGAGCTGACCACAACCAAAAGTCTGGACTGAGATCTCGAGCATTCCTGCCCAATACACAAGCCCCCCAGGAACGAGCCGAACTCGACTAGGCGAAAAGGCTTTATAGCTTGACGCAACGTTTTCCCCAGCGGGTAGGTGAGGCACGGTGAACGAAGCGTTTTTGAGGAGATGTCTCACCACACATAATCGAGAGCGTACACGTGGCGCAACATCAACGGTGGAGAAAACCTTATTGTTTCAAATTCCACCCTGCGCTTATACCATACTCGAGTTTCACTTTGTGCCACACTATTTCATTTCTCCTTGCTTCAGAAGCTTCTCCTCGAAGTTGCCTTCTCACTTTCATGCCTCCACCATCACTGTCGCGCCTAGCTCACCGCCGTTACCATGTATCCAACTTAACTTTATTAGCACAAACCATCCATTCTTCATTAACGTTACGAAACTCACTTCAGCTTTCTTATGCAGCTTTCACATTCTCGCTTTCGCTGGTGTTCTTGCTCGTTGAAGTTCTTACGTGTTTTCTCCTCCACTGTCATACATTTCTACTCGTTTCAACCAGGTAATTCTTGTCTTCATTGATGATTAACTGGCTGATGATGTTGCATGGAATGTGTTTTTATTTTACCATTGATTTGTTCAATCTTCCTGGCTTGAACTGTTTCTATACTCTGTTTGTGTTTGCTTGTTCTAGCTATTTTCGACAATGGATTACAGTGTCTACCTTTGGGCCAAAAAGGATCTTTTGAAGGAAACCTCTTACTACACCACCCATCAACACCTTAGAGATTTAAGAGAGAATGGTTGTACGATGAGTAAGAGACATGGGAGTCATGTAAAAACCGTAGAATGTAGGGAGGGCGAGCCCATTTGTTGCAATCAGTCCTCGGGCCTCGAGGGTAAGTTCTGTTTCTTTTATGCTACCCTTTTCACAAAGGTCCTCTCACAACTCGCTTTGTCCATTTTCGAAAAAGAGCTTTTAACCGAGCTCAATGTCGCCCCTGCCCAGCTACACCCTAATAGCTAAGCATTCATCCGCGCTTTCATTATTTTTTGTGCTCAGTTCCGCATCTCGCCATCTCTTGAAGTCTTTTTTATAGGTTTTTGAAGCCAAACACGTAAGTACTAAACTGTGGGTGTCCCCAAATGGTGCCCCTGGAAGAGCCTTACTTACCCTCTTCCAGTCTTCATACAAAAACTTCAAAGGTATGTTTGTTAAACTTTCGAGCCTCCACAGGAGATTCAACCCTTTAGGATGGATTTCCCTTGTATTGGACCCCGATCCCAAATTTCGGAGTGCTCGACGCCTGGAAGAGCTATCATCCAGAGACCAAGGGATCTGCCAATTCTTGACAGGCTTGAAGGTTGTCTTCGACACCTCTTACCTAATATCCAAAGAGTACCTTCCGGTGCACTGAAGTCTTATACTGGTACCCCATATTTCCCACTCTTGGTGAAAATAACTCTCCCACCACTTACTAATCATTTACTTATTTTATTTGTAGAGAGGATGTTGATCCATATCAGTAAGAAGGAGCTAGGCCAGATGGCCAAAAGGATAAGGGCAACTGCCAACATGCCCAAGGATTCCTTAACACAAAAACAAAAAGCTTCAGCCACCACTACTCAAGCCCCGATTGAGCAAGACGAAGAAACCACCTCGGGGCTTGTTTTCAAAAGAAAAAGGAAGGCAACTATTGCCCCTACTGAGTACTCTCACTCGGATGGACGAGCTCCTTCTCAACAAGTTGCTCTTTCAGAAGGTCAGGCTCCGCCCCTAAAGGTGATTGTTATCCAAGAGGGCGAACCGGAAAGCTCTAGGGGAAAGAGATTGTGGGACCCGAGCTTCGACGTCCCCACCCATGGTGAACACACCTTCCTACCTAGCGACGACAAGGTTAGGCTCATGGCCCACGATGAAGACCAACTGTATCGTGACACCATGAAGCAAATCGGGCAGGCTTTTGCCATGTGATGCTTGGCCATTTAAAAGACAAGAGCTCGGAAAGCAGCAGAAGATCAGAAAGTCCAAGAGTTGGAGCTTTGAAAAAATATGGAACACCTTCAATCTGAGCTCCAACAAAATTCAAAGGGACTACTTCAAGAAGCCGAACGACTTCAAGTTGAGAAGTCTAAGAAAGCAACGAACCGAGATTAGGATGCAACAGGTCGAGCCCAAGAGGCAGCTAGCTTGGGTGAAGAAAGAAACACACTGCTGGTCGAGGTTGACAAGTTAAAAATGGAGCTAACCCTCAAGGACAAAACCTTTGCCAAAATCACAAATTCCTTTAAGCAAGATGTTGCCCAATCCTACCTTGTAGGATTCGAGGCAATTGTTGAACAAGCAACGACAATTCATCCTTCTTTGGACTTCACCGAACTCAGCCCGGGTAAAATCATGGTTGATGGCCAACTAAGGGATGATTAGCTTGAACGAGTAATGGTATGTAATATGCTACAATTTGCTTACCCTTTGAACAATTTGTGACCTTATGTCATTAGGATCTTTGCTTTTTCTCATTTCACGTCTTTGACTTGCTTAGTCATGTATAGTTATTTTGATACCTTTTCAAATGCATGCCTCGCTACTTAACTTATCATATAGAAAACTTCAACTAGCTCAAGTATAAAAATTACTATCAACACACATGCGGATACTCTATTACTTTCACTAACCCATCCAATCTCTTGAGCATGAAGTAATAAAGATAGCAAGAATCCAACTTAGGTGAATCTAAGCATGAAAAACCGTGGAGTGCCCACTTAACAAATAATTAACCTTTAGATGAACTATACACCCACAATTAAGATAAGCCTATAATCAATCTCAACTTGCATAGGTGTACTCCACAAACCTGGCCAAGGGCCATATACCTTTATGTTACCAAGCTTTGCTTCACAGAGCACCTACTCGGATAATCATACCTTCCTGAGCTTCATAATGTTATTCTGCGCTAAGAATGATTCATTCATAACTCAGAGTAACTAAACTCGGATAATCACTCGTACACCGAGCTAACCCCTATTGTATAAGCGAATGATTCTACTACGTATCATTTAATCTTTTCAAAGAGCGCCAGAACGCGAGTGACCGTTCACACACCACGTTAGCCCGACTTACCATGTACCAAAACAACTTATCCATAACATCTATTTCCAGAGCGTTTATACTCGGGTACTCATTCTTACGCTGAGTTAGGTGTTCTTACCTTGCATCGAGTCAAACAAATTATTTTGCAAAGCGCCTGTACTAGGGTAGTTGTTCTTACACGAGCGAGCTCGTCTTACCTTGCCTAAATACTTCCTTTACATCAATTTTACGCACAGGGCACCTCTACTCGGATAACCATACTGACACCGAGCTAGGTCGTCTTATCGGATACTAAATAACCAATTTACACGTAAGGTTCCTGTACTTGGGTAGTCATACTGACACCGAGCTAGGTCATCTTACCTGATACTAGATAACCATTTCACGCAAGGACGCCTGTACTCAGGTAGTCATACTGACACCGAGCCAGGTCATCTCATCGTGTGCTAACTCAAAGAAATCAACTTAACTAATGCACCATGTTTCGAGAACAAATTTATCATTATATGACCTAATTAAAAAACCCCTTTAAAGGAAAAAGAGCATCACCTTAAACATCAAATTGTTAAAAAAGGAAGCAATAAAACAATACATTTTAACTGAAGTAAAACTTGAGGTTTGCCACGTTCTATGTTCAAGGAATAGCTCCCCCCTCCAGGGTTTCTAGCTTGTACGCTCCATTCCCGAGCACCTCAACTACACGAAACGGGCTAGTCCACCTCGGAGACAACTTGATTTCTAACGTGTAAGGATGAGCCTTTCACATTACCAAGTCGGCAACCTTGAACTGCCGAGGTCTTGTCTTGGTCTTTTGCCTCAGTTCCACCCTTCTTTTCAAAGCCTCCAAGTTAATATGAGCATGTTCACGCACCTCATCTAGCAAGTCCAAGTTCACCTTCCTTCCTTCGTTGGATTCCTCAACAACGAAGTTTTGGAACTGCGGAGAGCTCTCTTGTATCTCTATTGGTATCATGGCGTCTGACCCATATACCAAACTAAAGGGTGTCTCTTTAAATGTTGACTAAGGGGTGGTGTGATAAGCCCACAAAATTCTGGGAACTTTCTCTGACCAAGTTCCCTTTGCCTTATCCAACCTCCTCTTCGATCCCCTCAACATGACTCTGTTAGTTGATTCAACTTGACCATTCGTCTGAGGGTATTCCACTGAGGTGAATATCTACTTTATCTCGAGCTCCAAACATAGCTTACACAATTGTTGATTAGCAAATTGGGTTCCATTGTCGGAAATTAGGTGCCTCGCGATCCCAAAACGACACACAATGTTCTTGCACACAAATTGTTGCACCTTGTGAGTAGTTATCTGTGTAACTGGCTCAACTTCAACCCACTTGGTGAAGTATTCAATGGCCACCATGGGATATTTCATCTGTCGTATCACCAAAGGGAAAGGACCTAGAATGTCCATTCGCCATGTATGGAAGGGCCACAAGCTATAAATGGACCTCAGCTCCTCGCCTGGCGTGTGGGACCAATCAGTGTACTTCTGACATTGCTCGCAGAGCTAGGCATACTTCAGGAAATCCTCCTTCATGGTCGACCAGTAAAACCCAGCTCGGATGACCTTCAACAAGAGAGTTCGTCCCCTAATATGGCTACCATAAATACCTTCATGGAGCTCGGCCATGACACAGGTACGCTGATTTCCACTCACACAAGTGATGACTGGGTGAGTATAGTCGTGACGAAGGAGTTTTCCATTTATCAGGGTATTCCTCCCCACATTCCTCTTAACTGTCTTAGCCTCTGTAGGCTCGGCAGGAAGTAACCCATCAACTAGGTAATGCTGGTAAGGTGTTATCCAAGTCTCTCTGGTGTCGACCGACAAAATCTTAAGAAACTCATCTCCCAACAACACGTAGGTAGTTATCTTTAGAACTATCAGGGTCTTCTGAGCCATCGACTGATGCCTTCTCTCTTTCCCTGAGTTGATTCCCAGGACCTCCACGTGGCTGATCTCGGTTGGTCATCCTTCAGCTGTTTTGGGCAACTTCAATGTCTTCTCAATTACTAACCTCTGCCGAGCTCCCTTCTCTGAACTAGCCAACTTACACAGCAGGTCTGCTTGAGAGATTTGCTCTCTGGGAACGTGAACGAGGTCGAATGTAGAGAAGGATACTTTCAAGATCGTCACATAACTGAGATATGAGGCGAGTTACGGATCCTTGGCTTGATACTTGCCCGTGACTTGCCAAGTGATAAGCAACGAGTCACTCTTTACCAACAAACTACGAGCTCCCAACTCCTTGGCTAGCAACATCCCTGCTATCAAGACCTCATACTCAGCTTGATTGTTACTCGCCTTTAATGCGAACCTCAGGGCTTTCTCGATCAATAGCCCGCTTGGTCCCTCTAGAATGACCCCAGTCCCACTTCCCTGCTAATTGGAGGATCCATCTACCGAAATGACCCACTGGAAATCATTGGGATCGAGTTGGATGTCATTAGATGAAAGTTCTTCCAAAAAATCAGCATATACCTCACCCTTGATTGGTCATATAGGTTCGTATTGTATGTCAAACTCAGATAACTCCATCGCCCAACGGACAATCCGACCTGCTATATCGGGGTTTTCAAGGACCTTGCGAATGGGCAGATCAGTCATCATAATCACGGTGAAACTCTGAAAGTAGTGGCGAAGTCATCGAGCTATAAATACCATGGCTAAGGCAGCTTTCTCGATAGCCTGATACCGAGTTTCCGGTCCTTGCAATACCTTACTCACAAAGTAGATTGGCTTTTGTACCTTATCTTGATCTTGCAAAATGACTGAGCTAATCGCCTGATTTGTATTTGAACAATAAAGACGAGTACGGGTACCTGGGACTGGCTTACCAAGAACAGGGGGACTGGCCAAGTACTCTTTGAACTTGGTGAAGGCTTCCTCGCATTCTTTGGTCCACACAAAATGATTGTTCTTATCGAGGCATTGTCAATAAGGATACCCCTTATCCCCACTGGCTGACAAGAAGTGAGACAGGGCGACCATGTGCTCAGTTAACTGTTGGACCTCTTTAACATTGGCCGAGCTCCTCATTCCTATGATTGCAGCGCATTTGTCGGGGTTCGCCTCTATGCCTCTCTCAGTTAGCAAGAAACCAAGGAACTTCCCAGCTTCCACCCTAAATATGCACTTATCTAGATTAAGCTTCAAATTGTACTTTGCTATTGTTCTAAATAGCTCTTCTAGGTCGGCAATATGTTGGTCCTTCGCTTTTGACATGACGACCAAGTCATCTAGTACGTTTCGCCCGAGCATCGGAGCGAGGATCCGATCCATCAGCCTTTGATAGGTAGTGTCAACATTTTGAAGGCCAAAGACCTTGGAGCAGTAGCTAGCGAACTCGGCCATAAAGGTTGTCTTACTCTCGTCCCTCGGGTGCATACGAATCTTGTTGTACCCCGAGAACGCATCCAGGAAGCTTAACAACCGATAACCCGAGGCATTGTCAATCAAGGAGTCTATGCTTAGTACGGGGTACGAATCCTTGGGACAAGCCTTATTCAGGTCGATGAAATCGCCACACATTCTCCATTTCCCATTGGCCTTCTTTACTAACACAACATTTGTTAGCCACTCATAATATTGAATCTCCCTTACGTGGCCAACAACCAAAAACTCTCAAGTCTCTTCTTGGATGACGAGGCGCTTATCCTCGTTGAACTTCCTTCTCCTCTAGACCACAGGCTTGACTCTCTCATCAATGATAAGTCGATGATATAGGAAGTCTGGGTCTATCCCAGGCATGTCTGTGGACGACCATGCGAATGCATCCATGTTCTCCGATATCACATAAATTATCTTGTCCTCGAGCTCTTATCCCAATGAGGTGTCGAGCTTAAAGGTCTTCCCTTTTTCTTTGATGTGAGTTGATTTTAGGTTGATTCATTAGGTGACACTTTTAGAATTAAAATTGAGATTGATTAAACAATCTAAGGAAAATCCCCACAGGACATTAACTTAACAAGTGTTAAGTAGATGTGAAGTGTTAAGACATATTGAACTAATTAGAATCAATATACAACATAATTCAACCGAATAGAATTAAGAAACAACACAAATGAACCTGTGCTGGCCAGACCTCGGACATCGGCTGTAGAGATCGGACATCGACAATCCGATCACACTAAACGAGTAATCACACAAATGAAAGAAGGACCTGAGTCACGAGAAAAATTTATGCATGTGGTGTCTATAGTACATTTTGTTCTAGCACAAGTAAATAACCCTTGGAGGCGTTAAGGCCCGTTAGGGTTAGGGTTTCCAAGGGTAGACTGCATGCATGGCACGTGAATACTTAGGGCACCCATAGAACAGATGGCCCGTAGTGTTGGTACACGAGTTGGTACCCTAGCGGCCATACTATTAAAGATTTTTCACTCCAGAAGAGGCAAGTCTAGTGTCGCAATTGCGCTAAGCTTGTGCAACGCGTCACAGGATGCCTCACCAATAACCCTAATTCCACTAAAGGAAAGATCCTCGTGGGATAGGGAGTTGACCTAGATACAACCTATATAAAGGCTGGTAAGAACCCTAGAAAAGATATGTCATTTCTAAGACTGAAACTGTTTTACATACTTTACTATTTCTTAGCCCAGTACTGACTTGATCCTCAGAGTGCAATCAACAGGTAGGGCCCCCACTGTTTCAACGGAGCCACTCTCAATCACCCAAGGAGAGAGCAGAAACCACCAGGAAATAGGAGGAGTCACCATCTTCCTTTGAAGTCAACGACAGCTGAGTCTATCGACGAGAACATTTGGTACCCACCGTGGGGCCCGATAAAACTAGGTCCCATTCACAATCGTGTTGAGAGCCATCTAACAACATGAGGAATACGAGGCAAGGTGCATGCACTAGAAGGAGGAGACATCATCTCCATGCAACAACTCATGAAGACCATTCGCGCTCTCCAGTAGGCGGTAGCGGCGTCCAAGGCTGACCAGGACAGGATTCTGGCATAGGTTCAAGCCGAACAGGCAGCTAGCCAGAACCGTAACCATAACGACTTGGCAGCGTCACATGCAAACAATGAGGAGCTGTGCAGAGCCAATGAAGAACTGTGCAGAGATTTGTAATGCATGGGTAAGCGCAGAACTGGTGAGAGAATCCTATCTGTACCAGTTAGGGCTCGCCCCATGCCGTTCTCACAAGCAACCATGGACATTGTGATACCAACCAACTTCATAGGTGCAAAGATCGCCTTCACAGGCGTAAAGGACCCAGAAGCCCACATCACGACTTTCTACACCTAGATGATGGTTTTGGGAGGCACCGGCGCTATGCACTGTAAGCTGTTCATGAGTATGTTCTCAGGTACATCGTTGGATTGGTTCATCAGTCTCCCTAATGGATACATTACGTTCAGAGAATAATACATCGTCAACCAGGCTCCCCTTCCTGTCTCTTACGATCTCTTTGATGTAAAGTATTACCAGGGAGAGCCTTTGAAGGATTTCCTGAACAGGTTCGGGGCATTAGTGGTGAAGTTGCACACCAAAGATGAAGATATAACGGTACACGCCTTCAGACGAAAGGTACTGTCTGGACCTTTCAGTGATTCACTGATAAGGTGTCGCCCAAAGACGTTCAGTGAGATCCACCATAGAGGGCATATCGTTGCAGAAGAAGAGGTTACAGAGAAGCGCGGGAACATCGGCCTAGTCCGACCTCGGGGAATTGGTCGACCTTAGCCCATGAGGGTACATGAGGCAACGACAAAGAAGAAAGCCTCGGGGAAACAACCGCCATATGAAGGAAGGAAGCCTCAAACCAGGGCACGTGCGAGGGAGAACGCCCCCACCAGGCACAATTTTCGGATGGACCTCAAAGAGCTGATTGCCATCCCTAACGTGGCAGACTAACTGAAGTCTCCACCAAAGACCGACAAGAGGCTAGGGCCCAACAAAGACACTTGGTGCGAGTTCCACCAAGCCTTTGGTCACGGCCTGCGCAACTGTTTGGCATTGGGATTCCAGTTAGATGAATTGGTAAAGAATGGTTTCTTGAAGGAATACCTACAAGAACCACAGGGGGCTCCGATGACAACAACCCCAACAAGAGATCAGGGGCACGAGGTGCCCATCCACGGAGAGATCAACATAATCTCTGGAGGATTGTCAGGAGGAGAATGCACAACCTCCCAAAGCAGGAAATATGCCAGAGGAGTGATGGCGGGAGAAGCCCAGGAGTCAGACCAGAACCCCAAGCCCGACCTCATCTTCACCAAGGCCGACTTGCAGGATGTGATCCCGCATGACAATGACCCAGTGGTAATCTCAGTGGTGACGGTGGGCAGGAAGGTGCATCACGTCCTTGTCGACCAGGGAAGCTCAGCAGATGTGATGTTCTGGTCGACCTTCAACAAACTGCAGTTGTCTCCTGACCAGTTGAGGCCTTATGATGGCTGTCTGTATGGTTTTGTGGGAGACCGGGTAGAAGTGCCTGGGCACTTGGAGTTGAGGACAACCTTCACCGATTGCACGACTTCCTACATTGTTAACATTAGTTATCTTGTTGTTAATGCTCCTTCAACCTATAACATACTTTTGGGCAGGCCCGTTTTGAACAGGATTGGAGCAATAGCCTCCTCGAGGTATATGAAGATGAAGTTGCCTTCCCTTGAAGGAACAATGATCACAACCAAGTCTGATCAGAAGGAGGCCAAAAGGTGCTACAAGAATAACCTCAAAACAAAGAAAGGAGTGTACACAATCACCACCCAACCTCCAAGGGAATAAGGGGTCACCCGTGTCGAGATCACCCGGGAGAGACGACTCGAGCCCGCAGAGGAAATGCTGGAAAGGGAGATCGGGGGGAAGAAGTTGAAGCTTGGTAAGTTCTTGAGCCAAGAAGCACATGACCAGATTGCCGAGGTCATAGCACGACACCTGGATGCCTTCGCATGGTCTGCCTCAGACATGGCTCGCATTGACCCTGATTTCTTGTGTCGTCACCTCACCATGGACCCGCAGGTTCGACCTGTCCACCAGAGGAGGAGAAAGTTCAATGATGATAGGCATTAGGTCATTAGGGATGAGACCCAGGAACTGTTGAGCACTGGCCACATCAGGGAAATCCAGTACCCAGAGTGGTTGGCAAACATAGTGTTAGTGAAGAAAGCTAGCGGGAAGTGGAGGATGTGCATTGACTTCACAAATCTTAACAAAGCCTGCCCGAAGGACTCCTACCCACTGCCTAATATTGATGCCCTGGTAGACAACGCCTCAGGGTGTAGACTTCTTAGCTTCCTGGACGCTTTCTCTAGGTATAACCAGATTCGAATGCATCCCAAGGACGAATTCAAGACGAAATTCATGACGGAGCTCTCTTGTTACTGCTACAAGGTGATGCCTTTTGGGCTTAAAAATGCAGAGGCAACCTACTAAAGGTTGATGGATAGAGTGTTCACGCCCATGATAGGGCGAAACATCCAAGCATATGTGGACGACATGGTGGTCACCTCCCAGGTGAAGGATTAGCACGTCGCTGATTTTGAGGAGCTATTTACTACAATAGCCAAGTACAGATTGAAGTTGAACCCTCAAAAGTGTGTGTTTAGGGTAGAGGCAGGCAAGTTCTTAGGGTTCCTACTCACTGAGCGTGAGAGGATTTTACTAATGGAGGAAGAGGCCATCCACCCAAACATTTAAAGTTCTTCCTTCTAGTCTTCTAAAAATTAAAGAAGAATTAAATAAAGAGAGGACCAAGCCTAAAGCCAAAAGAAGACTACAAGCATTCAAGAATGGGCTCCAATTAATATCTCTCTTTATAGTTTCTTTTGTATAAATTTGTAAATAATATAGAATAGCTTTAGGCTGTGCTAAAGAGGGAAACCTTAAAGACACCTCTTTTGTATAGCACCTATAGGCATCAGTTTTAGGAAAAATCTAGAAGGTGCCTCTTCACTCTCCATTTAGGCGCTAGAATTGGAAGAGTTAAAAGGCTACCTTGTAAAGCTTCTCTTGTAAGCTTCTTTTGTAATAGGTGACCTGTCCTCCTCCCTATAAAAGGAAGGCTTGGGTCTTTGAAATAATAAATTGATTTTGTGAGTAAAGAACATCTCCGAAATTGGTGAGTGAAATTGAGAGAGACTTGTGTCTTCTTCTCTTCTAGTCTTATCTTGAGTGCATTCTTGGACTCTCAAGTGGCGGCAACTACACTCATCTTGAAGTCATTCATCCTTCAAGTGGCGTGCACACCTCCAAGATCTCCAACCACATAAGTTTCCTTGTGCTTTTCATCTTCTTCTTCCATTTCCATTCCAAATCAAAACTCTAAAGCATGTCGTTGAAGTTTCTTGTCTTTTCAATCGATAGAACTTGTTGTTTTGTCTTTATGTTCGGTAGTTTCTTTTAGTTTGCTGTTCTTGTGATTGTAGCTGTGTTTTCTTGAGTTTTAATCGGTTCATTTGTGTTCTTTCTTGTTTTAATCGGTTCATATGTCATAATATGGGTTTCTATATGAGTTTGGCTTGGCTACTTGTGTTTTGGTGAGTTCTTGAATGTTAAGAACATTGATCCAATTCTTAAAAAGTGCCTAATCATATTCCAACTCTTGTTGAATCTATAACATGTTCATATTATATCTCCACCATGTTATTAGGTTCATATCATGTGGTATCATGAGTCTTAGGTTTGTTATTTTTTGTGTTTGAGTTGTTTTGGCACTTTTAATTCAAGAACTTTACATTCTTGTTGTTACCTTTCTGTTTTAGGTTTATTTTTTAGTATTTCTTGCTGTTTTCTTGTTCTTATTACATTGTGTTTGTTTCATTTTGATATTTTATTCCTTATAAGTTTTGTCAAAGTCATATTTCTCCAAAAATGTTATCAATTCTATGTAGTCTTTTTGTTGATAATTTTCGTTTCTTGATTTTTATTTGAGTACATTTTTATGTGTTTGTTTTCTTGATCCTTTGGTGCTTTTTCTTTTTAGTTTTGAGTTCATACTTGTGTAATAGACCTATACAAGTTCTTAAACATCAATTCTATTATGTCTTTTGAAGTTCTTAATTCTATTTTTCATTCCCGTTAGGTTTCCTCTGTTTTCTTAAAAACGTGCTGATTGTTTCGATTTATTGCAATTTCTTTGCTTACTGGAAATTTCTGAAATTCTGGATTTGAGTTCTTGAAAGTGTTATAAAAAAAGTAGAAAAAAGAAGTACATCAAAATTCCAATTACAAAAAATATGATAAATCAAATACATCCAGTGTGTAATTCTGGCACAAAAAATATGGTAATTTGGCAGTGATTTTGCAAAATTTATCACAATTAATTGGCTTACTGTTTTTGTGTAATTCCAGTGCCATTGTTGAGATAAGATCTTGAAATTTCTGTGGTTTAAATTTCATAATCCAGTTTGCATTATACAGTTCCAGATAAATCTGTAAAGGCACACACAGTTTATTAAAAAAAAAAATCCAGTAGTTCTGTTTTTTGTTTTCTTAATCTATTCTAGTGTTTTTCTTTAGGTTTCTTTTGTGTGCCATTCTTTAATTGAGTACCTTATTTTTCTTGCTTGTCTTTTCTTCACTTTTGAGTTTGTCATATATCTTGTATTCCTTTTGATATAGCCTTTCTTGTTTACACATTTTCTTGCTTGTCTTTTATTGTTCTTTAAGTTTTGTGGTGTATTAGTGATAGAGAAGAGCCCAATGTCCCAAGGAGGCCCAATAGACAAACCAAACAACCCTTTTGGATGAGGGACTTCATAAGGAATTAGGGTAGTGCTAATAGTAAATGTTAAGGGGCTCATATAAAAGTCCAAAATTTGTAACCCTAAACATCACTATATAAGTGATGTTGTTTTCGGAAATAAAGCAGAGAACAATCTTACCCTAGTATTAATTCCCTGAGTATTTGTTAGCAATGTAGATATTGCGGTGTACCCTAACATTGGTGCTTTCATCGACTTTCTCTATGCCTCCCAAACTTATACGTAAAGAATTGGAAGACATTCTTCAGGCCATCCAGGACCGCCTCACTTCCATCCAGTCTCAAATGGAAGCTAATGAAGCTCGCCAGTCCAACCTTGAGGCAAGGAATGATTTCCTTCATTCTTCCATTACGGTGTTGCAAGACCAGGTTTCCACTATTCCTAACCCTCAATCATCACCATTTATTAGTTCACATGAACACACCACCACCGTGCCCCCACCTCTTCCACCAATCAGACCACCCAAACTCCAACTTACTTTTTTTGAAGGACCCGACCCCCTGGACTGGCTGTTCCAAACGGAACAATACTTCAACTTTTATCACATTTCCCCAAAAAATAGATTATCCATGGTTCCTTTTCACATGAGTGGGGAAGCCCTTAGCTGGTTTAAGTGGATGCACCAAAATCATCTTATTACTGATTGGCCATCCTTCACACGTTCCTTAGAATTACGTTTTGGGCCTTCCTCATACCAAAACCATCAAGCTGAACTTTTCAAACTCCACCAACAAACCACAGTCACGGACTACCAAACCAGATTTGAAAAGTTATGCAATCGTGTCCATGGCTTAAGTTCAGAAACCATCCTTAACTGCTTCATATCAGGTCTCAACCCTGAGATCCAGAGAGAACTTGCAATCCTGAACCCTTATTCCATCCCACAAGCTATTGGCCTAGTTAAGCTTATTGAAGACAAAATTAAAGATTCCAAACCTAAACCAACCCGACCCCCTACATACACCACTGTTCTGAATCCCATCAACACCAACATTAACCGATCTCAAAGCACACAACCCACACCCCATACCCTTCCAATCAAACGCCTCAGTCCCACCCAAATGCAAAAACGCAGAGCTCTTGGCCTATGTTATAACTGTGACGAGAAATTTCTACCAGGTCATAAATGCTCCACATCATGTTTTCTACTCCTCTTAGATGACGCAGAACCAGTACCTGAAATTCTACACACCCCTCATGATCTTGACCAAACAGAAGATATGGTCCATTTCCACCTATCTCCCCATGCTCTCACGGGAAATTTTTCCCCTCAAACTCTAAAGTTCCAAGGTCTCATCCACAATTTACCAGTTCCTGTTCTCATAGACTCTGGCAGCTCCCACAACATCCTTCAGCATCGCATTGCCAAACATTTACACCTACCCATTCAGCCCAACCCACCTTTTCGAGTTATGGTGGGAAACGGTGCCTTCATAACATGTCAAGGCATTTTTCCAGAGGTACAAATATATCTCTAAAACTCAGTTTTCACGATTCCCTTCTATCTCTTACCTATAGAGGGTGCTGATGTAGTTTTAGGAATTGAATGGTTGCGCACTTTGGGCCCCATTCAAGCAGATTTTGCAATCCCTAGCATGGCCTTCACCCACCTCAATAAACAAATCACCCTCACAGCAACAAACCCACCAACCCCAACACAAGGTACGTACCATCAACTTTGCCACAACATTTCCAACCACACCATTACTTCACTTCATTTATTATCAATTGACACACATTCCATGATTCCCATTTCCCTGGAAACTAGCTTACAAACACCATCCTCCCCACTTTACCAATTACCCCAGTCCATTCAAACTATCCTACGCAAACACAAGTCCATCTTCAAACCACCCCACGGTCTACCTCCACCAAGACCCCATGACCATCATATTCCCCTCTTACCCAAAACTAGTCCAGTTAATGTACGCCCGTACAAATACCCCCATTCTTAAAAACATACAATCACCCACCTAATTGCAGAGATGTTGCAGGAAGGGTTCATCAAACCCAGTACCAGCCCTTTTTCATCCCTAGTCCTGCTCATCAAAAAGAAAGACGGGACATGGCGCTTTTGTGTTGATTACCGGGCACTCAATGCAGTCACCATCCGTGACCGCTTTCCCATACCCACTATTGATGTATTGCTAGATGAATTGGGGTCAGCTACAATTTTTACTAAAATTGACCTATACTCAGGGTACCACCAAATTAGGCTCAACCCAAATGACACTCACAAAACAGTCTTCAGGACCATAGATGGACACTATGAATTTCTAGTTATGCCTTTTGGTTTGACTAATGCTCCCTCCACATTTCAGGCAGCCATGAATAATCTATTACGGCCTTTTCTTATACGGTTTGTTTTAGTTTTTTTATGAAATTCTTATTTACAGCCCCACACTGCAGAACCATTTGCTCCATTTAGAGCTTATTATGAAATTGTTACAAACACATCTATTTTTTGCTAAGCTTTCTAAATGCAGTTTTGCTACTTCAAAAGTCAGTTACTTGGGCCACATCATTTCCCTAGCTGGAGTGGCCCCTGACCCAGAAAAAATAAAGGCAATCACAGAATGGCCACAACCACGGTCACTCATGACTTTAAGAGCATTCCTCGGCCTCACCGGATTTTACAGAAAATTCATTCGTGATTACGCCACACTCGCCGCTCCTCTCACCGATTTATTACATTGTAAAAAATTTACATGGCCAAACACGGCACAATTGGCATTTACAACAGTGAAGGCAGAAATATCTAAAGTCCCTAACCTACATTTTCCAAATTTCACACAACCTTTTGTGGTAGACAGTGATGCCTTTGCAGTGGCCGTTGGAGCAGTCCTTAGCCAAGCTAGTCACCCAATCGCCTTCTTCAACAAAAAGATGTGTCCCCGTCTCCAAGCAGCATCAGTGTATGTGAGAGAGATGTATGCAATCACAAAAGCAATAAAAAAATGGCGTCAATACTTGTTAGGGAACCATTTCACAATATACACAGATCAAAAGAGCCTCAATACACTGCTATCACAGACAATTCAGACACCAGAACAACAAAAATGGACAGCAAAACTCTAAGGGTATGACTTTCAAATAATTTACAAACCTGGAAAACACAATGTTGTGGCTGATGCACTATCCCGCCAAGAGCCGTCACCTCTCTTGGTATTGTTAGTTGTCTCCTCACCGATCCCCATCATATTCAAAGAGCTGCAACAATACTTCAACACCACAGAGGGCAAAAATTTAATACTGTCACTCACCAGCAACCAACCATTACCCAGTCAATTCTCCACCATCCAAGGCCTACTCTTCTTCCGCAACCGGATTTTTCTTCCCCAAACTCAAGATTTCCACAGGCGTATTATCATCGAGTTTCACGATTCACCCATAGGGGGACACTCTGGGGTGAAACCTACAATGTCCAAGGTAGCTGCATCCTTCTATTGGCCAGGATTGACAAGAGACACCAAGGAGTTCATACAACATTGCTCAGTGTGTCAACAGAATAAGTACCTGCAACAAAAACCACAAGGATTAATTCAACCCCTACCTATACCAGATCAAGTCTGGGCAGATATCTCTATGGACTTCATTACATACTTACCAGCATCTGCTGGCCACACTGTAATTTGGGTGATATGTGACCGTCTGTCCAAGTACGCCCACTTCTTGGCCTTACCCACTCACTACACGGCCCAAACCCTCGCTCAAAGGTTCTCCACTGAGATCTGCCGCTTACATGGGCACACCACGAGCATCGTATCGGACCGAGACCCTATCTTCTCGAGCACCTTTTGACGGAACCTGTTCAAAGCCCAAGGAACAACTCTATGTTTTAGTTCTTCATACCATCCTCAAACCGATGGTCAAACAGAGGTTTTGAATAGGGGATTAGAAGCTTACCTCCGTTGTTTCGCCAGTCACCACCCTCATTCAGGGTACATATTCCTTCACCTCGCAGAGTTATGGTATAATATGTTTTAGCATTCCTCCATTGGCACCTCCCCTTTCCACGAATTATATGGACGACCGCCACCCACCGCCATTGACATACTCCACACACCCCGAACGGGCACCACGATTTCGGACCTGCTACTCGAGCACACCATCGTCATCCATCACTTGAAGAACAACCTCCACCGCAACCGCCAACGAATGCGAGCCCAGTTGGACAACCACCACACCGAACACTCCTTCACCGCCGAGGAGTGGGTATGGCTTCGTCTGCAACCGCACCGTCAACACTCGGTTGAACGACGCCGCTCACCCAAGCTCGCTCCTCGTTTTTCAGGCCCCTACAAGATTGCGCGTTGCATAGGACAGGTGGCCTACGAGCTCATACTTCCCTCGTCATCACGTATCCACCCGGTGTTTCACATCTCTCTTCTCCGTCAGTTCAAAGGGGTATCTCCAGAGAGTTCATCTACCTCAAGTACGAACCCCACACCTCTTTTGAACTTACCTCCTTCCGCAAACCCTAATAACCCTCTGATAGCATCGCTTGAACTACCCACTCCGCACACGCCACCTGGGAACGCATTTACAAAGACGCACGTGACTTGGTCTCCCACGGCCGCTCCACTTCCCACGTCACCCAACCTCCAGAACATTCCAAGCACTGGTGACACCCTTGCAAACCCTAATCGTGACCCAATGTCCCAAGGAGGCCCAATAGAGAATCGTGCAACTTCAAACTTTGAGGACAAAGTTGAGTGTCCAGCGGAAGGCAATGATAGAGAAGAGCCCAATGTCCCAAAGAGGCCCAATAGACAAACCAAACAACCACGAAGTTCTGGAAACATGGCGAGTTCTCCTAGATCTCTACAAGAATCATTGCGGCCGAACCATACACCAAGCTGAAGGGTGTTTCTTTGGTAGTGGATTGGGGAGTAGTGCGGTAAGCCCACACAATTCTAGGAACTTCTTCTGCCCATGTCCCTTTGGCTTTATCTAGCCTTCTCTTCAAACCTCTGAGCAGAACTCGGTTGACAGACTCGACCTGTCCGTTCGTCTGGGGGTGTTCGATTGATGTGAACACGTGCTTTATTCCCAGCTCCGTACATAGCTTGCTTAACTGTTGGCTCGCAAACTGGATGCCAATATTAGACACCAACCGTTTTGGGATCCCAAAGCGGCACACTATGTTTTTGCACACAAAGTGTTGGATCTTGTGAGTTGTGATCTGCGCCACTAGCTCAGCCTCTATCCACTTTGTGAAGTATTCTATGGCAACCACGATGTACTTCATCTGCCACAATGCTAAAGGGAAAGGCCCCAGAATGTCGATTCCCCAAGTATGAAACGACCAACAAGGAGTCACTCTTTGCCAGCAAACCTTTCACGCCCATCTCCTTAGACAACAACATTCCAACAATCAGGGCCTCATATTCTTCCTGGTTGTTACTAGCTTTGAAAGCGAACCGCAGGACCTGCTCAATAAACAACCCATTTGGCCCTTCCAAGATGACATCAGCCCCACTACCCTGTTGGTTGGAGGAACCGTCTACAGAGTGTACCCATCTGAAACCTGCTTCTTCTTGGTGTGCGGCCGGCGTGGAGAGCTCTACCACGAAGTCAGCATAAACCTAACCTTTAATAGGGCCTCTGGGCTCATACTGCATGTCAAACTCTAATAGCTCTACTGCCCAACGCACAATCCTTCCTGCAACATCCGGCTTCTGTAAGACCTTACGAATGGGAAGGTCTGTCATCACTATTACGGTAAAGCTCTGGAAGTAGTGGCAAAGTCTTCGTGCTGAGAACACTACTGCCAGGGCTGCTTTCTCTCTAGCCTGGTATCTCACCTCAGGCCCCTGTAATACCTTGCTAACAAAGCAGATTGGCTTCTGCACCTGGTCCTTCTCTTGCACCAGAACCGAACTGATCACCCTCTCTGTAACTGCAAAGTACAAACAAAGTGGAGTACCCAGTTGTGGCTTGCACAACACTGGTGGACTGGCCAGGTACTCCTTTAGTTTGAGGAACGCCTTTTCGCACTCCCTGGTCCATACGAACCTGCTATTCCTCTTCAGACACTGGAAATAGGGATGCCCCTTATCTCCCCCCACTGACACGAATATGGATAGAGTGACCATGCGCTCTGTTAACTCCTGCACCTCTTTCACTGAAATCGGGCTCCTCATTGCTATTATCGCAGTGCACTTCTCAGGATTTGCCTTTATCCCACGCTCAGTGAGTAGGAACCCCAAAAACTTACCTGCTTTTACCCCGAACACACTTTTCAGGGTTCAGTTTCAACCTGTACTTAGCTATTGTGGTGAATAGGTCTTCCAAATCCGCTACATGTTGTTCCCTTTGCTGGGAGGTGACCACCATGTCATCTACATATGCTTGGACATTTCGCCCTATCATTGGCGCTAGTACTCTATCCATCATCCTTTGGTAGGTTGCACCTACATTCTTAAGCCCAAAGGGCATTACCTTATAACAATAACAGGATAGCTCGGTCATGAACGCTGTCTTGTACTCATCCCTGTGGTGCATCCTAATCTGGTTGTAACCAGAAAAGGCGTCCTAGAAGCTGAGTAATCTGCAACCGGATGCGCTGTCTACCAAAGCATCAATACTAGGCAGTGGGTAGGAGTCCTTCGAGCAGGCCTTGTTGAGGCCTGTGAAGTCGAAGCACATTCTCTATTTCCCACTAGCCTTCTTCACCAACACCACGTTCGCCAGCCACTCAGGGTACTGAATCTCCCTGATGTGGCCAGCGTTGAGCAGCTTCTGTGTCTCTTCTCTGATGACCTGACGCCTCTCGTCATTGAACTTTCGTCTTCTCTGGTGAACATGTTGGACTTGGGGCTCCATGGTGAGACGATGACACACGAAGTCAAGATCTATGCCAGACATGTCTGAGGTAGACCATGCGAAAGCATCCAGGTATCGTGCTATGACTTCGGCGATCTAGTCCTATGTCTCTTGGCCTAGGGATTTGCCAAGCTTGAACCTCTTCCCACCGATTTCCCTCTCTAATACGTCTTCTACTGGTTCGGGCCGTCTCTTCCGGGCGATCTCCCCTCGGGTAACCCCTTCTTCCCTTGGAGGCTGGGTGGTAACAGCGAACACTCCTCTCTTCGTCTTGAGGCTATTCTCGTAACACTTCTTACCCTACTTTTGGTCAGATTTGATTGTGATCACTGTCCTCTCCAGGGAAGGCAGCTTCATCTTCATGTGCCTCGTAGAGGCTATCGCTCCAATCCTGTTCAAAGCAGGTCTACCTAAAAGTATATTGTAGGCTGATGGAGCGTTAACAATAAGATAGATGATGCTTGTGGTGCGTGAAGCTTTGCCATCTGTGAAGGTTGTCCTCAGCTCTATGTGTCCACGCACTTCTACCTGGTCTCTAGCAAAACCATACAAGCAACCGGTATAAGGTCTCAACTGGTTTGGAGACAACTGCAACTTGTTGAAGGTCGACCAGAACATCACATTGGTTGAACTTCCCTGGTCCATGAGGACGCGATTCACCCTCCTCCCTGTTGTAACTACTGAAATCACCACCGGATTATTGTCATGTGGAACGACGTCCTGGCGGTCGGTCTTGGTCGACATCGGGAGTCTGATCTAGGAGAACTCTACTACCATCACCTCTCGTGCGTACTTCTTCCGCTAGGAGGCGGTGCATCCTCCTCCTGAGAATTCTCCAGAGATGGTGTTCATCTCACCATGAATGGGCATTTCGTGCCCCTGATCTCCTCCCGGGGCTGCTGACGCTTGAGCCCCCTGCGACTCTAGGAGGTAGTCCTTCAAGAAGCCGCTCTTCACTAGTTCGAGTCCTTCAAGAAGCCGCTCTTCACTAGTTCGTCCAATTAGTACCCCAGTGATAAGCAGTTGCGTATGGTGTGGGCACAGGCTTGCTTGAATTCGCACCAAGCGTTCTTGCTGGGCCCCAACTTCTTATCAGTCTTTGGGGGCGTCTTCAACCTTTCCTCTATGTTAGGAATAGCGATAAGCTCCTTGAGCCCTACTAGAAAATTGTGTTTGGGGGGCGCGTCCCCCCATGTGTGTGCCCTAGTCTGGGGCTTCCTGGTCTCGTAGGGTTGCTGCTTCCCTGGAGCCTTCTTCTCTGTTGTTGCCTCATGCACCCTCATGGGTTGAGGTCGACCTTCTGCTCGAGGTCAGATAGGGTCGACGCTGCCGCGCTTTTCTCTTGACTCGATCTTCTGCGGTGATGTGCGCCATAGCCCAACACCTGATCTCGCAGAACATCTTCGGGCAATATCTAAGCAGCGAGTCACTAAAGGGCCCTGGTAGCATCCCTTTGGTGAAGGCATGCACCATCATGACTTAATCCTTGGTGTTTAGCCTCACCACTTGGACCCAAACTTGTTCAAGAACTCTTTCAAGGACTCTCCCTGATATTGTTTTATGTCAAAGACATCGTAAGAAATCGAAGGGGGAGCCTTTTGATAAGATACTGCTCTCTGAACAGCGTTGTGAATTGGTTGAAGGTCGTAATGTGTCCGTCATGGAGACTCACGAACCATTCCAACGTTGCACTTGCCAATGTGCTCATAAACAACTTGCAATACACAACGTCAAATCCTCCTGTGAGGATCATCTGGGTGTGGAACGCTGTGAGGTGAGCCTCTGGGTCCTCTACACCTGTGAAGGTGACTTTTGGGCCCATGGACGTGGCTGGTAACACAACATCCATGATCGCCTGAGAGAACGGTATGGAGCGTGCCCAAGGTGGTATGGGTGGGCACGCTCATCCACTGCGCGCTCCTCCGCCTGTTGCAAACTCCTGCGCAGTTCCTCATTGGTCGTGCGCAGCTCTTCGTTGTTTGCTTGTGGCGCAGCTAGGTCAACCTGAAAATGCTTTTGGTCGACCCTAGACGTCACTACCTTTTCTTGGAGGGCGTGCATGGTCTCCATGATCTGTTGCATGGTGATGTTGTTCCCTCCTGAAGGCGCAACGGATCCTTGCCTCGTACTCCTCATATTGCTAGTAAGCTCTTAGCACGATTGTGAGTGGGACCTTGTTTTATCGAGCCCCACAGTGGGCGCCAAATGTTCTCATCGGTTGACTCGAACGACAGTCTTTGGTCCGCCTGTCTCCGCCTGAGAATCGAACTTCCTTGGTTGAAGAATCTCTCACCTGCAAAGACAAAGGGCGCCTTGGTGACCGTTTGCACTCCGACGCTCAAGTCAGTACTGGGGAAAAGAAACAGTAAGAGTATAAAGTAGTTTCAGTCTTAGAAACGGTGTACCTTGCTAGGGTTCTTACCACCCTTTATATAGGTTATAACTAGGGTTTACTTCTATTTTGTTACCCATGTCTAGGGTTCCTTGGAGAACGTCCATGCGCCGCTATTACACAATCTTAGCATAATTTGGCACATAGGACTTCCCTTTACTAGAGTGCAACGAATAACAAAATGGCTGCCAAGGTACCAACTCATGCACCAATGCTGCTGGGTCATCTGTTCTATGGGTGCCCTAAGTATTCATGTGTCGTGCATGCAACCTACCCTTGGAAACCCTAACCCCAATGGGCCTTAGCGCCTCCAAAGGTTCTTTACTTGTGTCGTGCCCAAATGCGCCATACACCCCACATGCATGGATCCCTCGTGACTTAGGCTTTCTGGTATTTGTGTGTTTTATCTGGTAACTGATATGACTTCTGAGGCCCACCTTACGTGGCCCATCGTTACTATCTGACACCGATGTCCGAGGTCTTCTCTGAAGTTGATGACCGGGGACTGGTCGGTACACAAAGTATGGTATCTGATTATTTGTATTTGCTGAACTTATGATAAATAGCAACCTCGTCATATGTTAATATATTTCTCCTAATTTCAGGGATGTTGATCTACAAAGTATCGTCCCTGATTGTTTATATTTGTTGACCTTATGATAAATAGATTTAATTAACTGATTTAGTTGTGTTTCTATTTCTTGTTGTTTTAAAGTCTTTAACGTATTTGACATTTTTCAAGGCTGACTTCTTTAAGGACCATCAAACCTACTTTTATTTAGAACGATTTATGTCTGTTGGGTCTGAGTTAAGTGGACTGAAAAGTTACGTTTTAAGTGATCGAGTCATAACCCAATCACGACCAAACGATACAATTTTTGTCCTAAATTTGTATATATTTAACTTTAGCTTTAACATTACTGTTCCCGCCGGTTGACCGGGATCGTCTTTGTGCGTGGCTTGTCCCTGCGAGCTAGGGCACCTTCGTCTTGCTCCGTCTGTGAGTACCTGAAAGAAGTGAACAAAGGGGCGCCCTCGCGGCCGTTTGCACTCCGACGATCAAATCAGCTAGCAAGAAACATCAAAGGGGACACACCATTGAGAGGTGGTCGAAAAAACTGTACTGAATGACTGAAACTGTGTGACTAGAATTGTGTCGCCCTAATTGCCTTGTGCTCACTGTGAGTGCGTCGCGAAGACAACTAGGGTTTGCTCTGTGTATCTGTGTGTATTAGGTTAAAAATATGATCCCTTTCAAATGCTCCCAAGGTCCCTTTTTATACCTTTCTCATCTTTTCCAGCGCATCAAAGCGCATTGAAAGCGTATAAAAAACATTCCTTGGAACATTCGAATCTTAACTGAATTAACGCGTACCTTGGCAAACTTTCACTGAAACCTTTACTGAGCACGTGTGCCTTGCCACGTGCCCTTCTGACTTGACCGTTTATTCTGTGCAGAGGGTCCCACAGCGCCGCAACCCAACTTAGGGTTATTCCCTCGTGTGAGCCCTCTTTCCTGCGAAGTGCTTTTGGCACGTGGGTTGACTTTCTGGGCGTCAACTCATGCGCCCCAATCATTACCTGCTTGCCCTGGGGGTGGGTCCACCTTTCCCTCGTACCATGCACGTGGTTCTCCCCTGGTTATGGCCCTCTCATGGGCCGTATCTGTTCTAGGGTCTCCCAGTGGTGGCAGGGGTACTTCACGAGTCAGGATATCCCCTTATGGTGCTACACTTATGGCCTTGAAGCCACATTTCTCTTCTCCTTACTGTTGTTCTGTATGGTCGAGGCTCGAGGCCTATCGGGCGATGTCTTTGCTCGGCGATGTTTCTCTTTAGGCGAGACCCCTCTTGGGCGACGCCTCTCTATGGTGACGCCTTTCCTGGGCGATGCCTCAGCGAGGCAATGACTCGAGCGGCCAACCTGTTGACTTCTCTTCCTCGGGTCCCTTGAGGGATCCCACCATGCGTTGACCCTGACCTTTGGTCAACGCCCGGGGACGGGACGGTACACAAGCCCCCCAGTCTTGAGCTGACACTGGTTTCAGCGAAAAGACTAAGGCTAAGGCCTCGCCCCCATTGTCCTTAGGGTATTTTGATGACGCGTCACTTCCTGACCGGTTGACGTGACACTTCCTGCACCACCGGCGCAGCGCACCCTCGAGGATTCTGACGATGTGATATTCTCTGAGCAAGAAAAGTGACTCTTCAGGTTGTGCCTTAATCTCGTGACACGTGGCCCAATCGCACGGTGCTCTTTTTTGCGTCCTTTGGCGCCTCAACTGTAACGCTTGAGTCTTGAAATCCCGCACTTGAACTCATTGTTTCTATCTATTCATATCTTCTCCGTACTGTTCGTCTTTCTTCCAAGAGTTCTCCCTGCGTTCTTTCCTCGTTAACTCTTCCCTTCTGTACTACCGCTGAACATTTCTTCTTTGATCTTTTAGTTCCTTTACTGACAGTTCATCTTCTTTGACCTTTTGGTTCTTTCATTGACAGTTCGTCTTCCTTGATCTTTTGGTTCTTTCAATGACAGTTCGTGCCAACATGTCTGCTAACCCTCATTCTTCCAGAGTTAACCATAAGGATCTCTATGTGTGGGCTTCGGGCGAACTCCTTAACGAGTGCTCGAGCCTAGTGTCCACCAAAGCTGTGAGGGACCACATAGGGGAGCCAATTACTTATGACCATCGTGCCTTCGGGAAAAGGCATGATGACGACGTTGCAGTGGTCCCTTGTGCTTTGGGGGAGCCCGTATGTGGGGACGAGCGGGCCAACAACGGGGTCCCCTTCTTCTACTTTTATCAGGTGGTCTTTAAGTGCGTCGGTGTGCGCTTGCCTTTCTCTAGGTTCGAGAAGGAACTGCTAACGGAGATCAATGTCGCCCCAGCCCAGCTGTACCCTAACAGCTGGGCCTTTGTCAAAGCCTTTGACATACTGTTTGGTTTCCTAGGGTGTGCACCTTCTGTTGACATCTTTCTTCACTTCTTCGAAGTGAAAAGGCAAAGAAATAACCTCTGGGTGACTCTCAGCAACGTTCCCGGTAGGGTCCTCTTAACCCCCTTCCAGCACTCCTTCACGGGGTGGAAAGGTAAGTTCTTCAAGGTTTGTTGTTCCGACCTTGTACCCTTCGCTCTGGACGACTTTCCCCTGTATTGGGTGAAGGAGGCCAGAGCCCTGAAGTCCAAGCCCCTTAAGAGGTTACCTTCAAGTGATCAGGTGGCTTGCCGGATTTTGGCGGGTGCGGGGGGCTTTGAGCTGCTGCCTTGATAAGCCTGGAATACAATGTTGAGGCCCTGGAAAAATACATATTTACGAAAAATTCCCCTCATGACCTTCCTATTCCTTGCTTTTGCTGAGTTCTTGCATGATTTTATTTTGGGGTGCCTTATTTTGTGCCCGTCTTTTACAATGCTTACCCACTGTTTGCGCAGGTTCAAAGATAAACAGACAACAAAGGTCGTTGCTGGCCCAGGCGTTGAGGTCTGAGGATGGGGCTTCATCATCACCTTGCTCAAACTCCGGGGGCTACTGATGAGTGGCCGTATTTTGCTTTTCGTATGAACATTGAACGTGTACATGATTGCTTTTTGTCTAGTTTGCAACTATCACGGACTTTATTTGTAATTGTAACTCTTGATTTACGCTTTAATTTATGTTTAAACGCCACCCACTTTATCTTGCATGCTTGCGTCTGCTTCCGCTCTCTTTGTCATGCTACGTGCGTTACCTTCAGCACTCCCCTCCATTGTGTTTGACCTTAACTCTTTAGGTAGCACGTGCCCTTTCCTCCTATTCTCCATTCTTTCTTTTCAAGTTGCGACGCGTACTCTTCTCCCGATCCCTTTACTCATAGCCTCGCTTGCGCTCTATCTCTGCATGCTTACGTCTGTTCATACGTTTGAGCTTCCTTGCCTAAACCTCCAACGGCTTCAATCTGGGTTTACTAGTAAAATCGGCGAGGTGTCTTTTCGAGCGATGCTCTTCTTGGGCGATGCCCCTCTCGGGCGATGCCTCAGCGAGGAGATGACTCGTGCGGTCAACCTGTTGCCTTCTCTTTCTTGGGCCCCTTGAGGGGCCCCACCACGCGTTGACTCTGACCTTTGGTCAACGCCCGAGGATGGGACGGCACACATTCCCCCCGATCCTGAGCTAACACTTGTTTCAGCGAAAAGACTAAGGCCTCGCCCCCATCGTCCACGTGGCATTTCTTGCTGACGTGACATTCCTTTGTTTCAGTTTGACTTGACACTTTCTGAACATTTGATGCGATGTTCTCTGCGCTTGACGTTTTGAGTTATGCTCTAATCTCTTGACACGTGGTTTGATCGCACGGCCTTTACTTAGCGCCTCTCGAGCTCCTCGAGTTAACGTTACATCTTTCAAAAACGCGCGCTCCAAGCTACTGTTTCATTCACTCTTCGCATTCTCTCCACTGCTCATCTTCCCAAGCTTTCTCTGCAACCCTTGTTTTCTCTCTCGCGCTTTCGGTCTTCGGATCTCCCGATACTAAAAAAGGTATGACCTTTCTCCTCTACTAGCTCCCTCTTTAACTTTCGTATTGCTACAACTGCCTGAGACTATTTATTTTCCCTGTACTCTTTGTATTCCCTTTCTCATTTCTCTATCTCCCTCCCCCTTTGAACTTCTTGAGTGGGTAGGGGTTTTCGTAGGGATTTTCCCCCCTTTTCTTCCTGACCTTGCTTGCTGAACCCTTGTCTCTTCTTCCTTCTTCAGCTTTCTCAATGGCACACACAAAAATGACGGCCAATCCCCCTCCCCTCAATGTTAACTATAGAGACCTATACTCATGGGCTCCGATCGAACTGCTCGACGAGTGCTCGAGCCTGGTGTCCACCAAAGCTTTGAGGGACCACGTGGGGGAGACAATTACTGATGACCATCGTGCCTTTGGGAAAAGGCATGACGACGACATTGCGGTGTTCCCTTGCACTCTAGGGTAGCCCGTATGCGGGGACGATCGGGCCAATAACGGGGTCCCCTTCTTCTACTTCTACCAAGTCGTCTTCAAGCGTATTGGGATGCGCCTGTCGTTCTCCCGATTTGAGAGGGAGTTGTTAACGGAGATTAATATCGCCCCGGCCCAATTGCACCCCAACGGCTGGGCCTTCGTCAAGGCCTTCGGTGTCTTGTGCGGGTTCTTTGGATGCACGCCCTCTGTTGATATTTTTCTGCACTTCTTTGAGGTGATGAAGCAGGGGAAGAGCCTCTGGGTGAGCCTTAGCAATATCCCTGGAAGGGTCCTCCTATCCCTTTTCCAACAATCCTTCAAGGGGTGGAAGGGTAGATTCTTTAAGGTTTGTTGTTCTGATTACGACCCCTCTGCTCTCGACGGCTTTCCCCTATACTGGGTGAAAGAGGTTAAGACCATGAAGTCTAAATCGCTGGACGAACTGCCCTCGAACGATCGAGAGGCCTGTCAGATCTTGACCAGCGTGGGGGGCTTCGAAACAGCCACTCTGATAAATCTAGAGTTCAATGCCGAATCTCTAGCAAGATATATAAGTAGGAATGTCTTTCCTTATAACTTTCTGGCCTTTGTTTTTGTCGGATTCTTGTTTGATGCATGATTGGTCTGCTTCTTTGTATTTTAACTTTAGCCTGTGCCTAACCTCTGCTATATTTGTCTTATCGGTGTAGATTCTAAGATGGATAGACAACGACGGTTGCAACTGGTCCAGGTGCTGAAGTCTAAGGATGAGGTCTTGGCGTCTCCGCTCTCAACCTCTTTCGCACCTCCATCTCCTCCTAACCCCCAACCTCAACCCGCAACAACACCAACAACTTCACCAACCCAAGCTTCTCCCCATCCCCTTCCAAGTTCGCCACCTTCTATCGCAGCCGTGCCCCTTGCGCTGGTCGAGGCGGGTGTCTTCGCAGCCCCCTTGACAAGGGTAAGAGGGTGGTGGAGATCGTTTCTGACGATGAGAACTCCGCTGAGGGGCAAGTCTTCAAGCGACAGAGAACCCAACATGCCCCTCGGACGGTTACCTCCGCCGCTTCCTCCTCTCATGGGGCTGAGTCCTTAAGGGAGGATCCATTGAGCGCCACTTCCCCTCCTCAATCAGTGCATCAAGAGCGAGGGCTTGAAGCCGAACCCATAGGCGTTCTTCCACCTGCCCCAGAACTTCCTCTTCCCATGCAAGAGTCATTAAGGGGATTTCTGAGCATGGGATCTTCTGGTAGCCAAACTTAAGAGCCTCAGAGGGAGAGCCTGTATTATTACATGGGCCTCTTCATGTCCTGCGCCTACACCTGGCACAAACAATCCAGGGCCAAAACCGCTCAAAATTCCGCCTTTCAAGCACTGAAGAAGGAAGTTGCTTCCCTAAAAGATGATAAGGAGAAGTTAAAAGAGGAGAAGGAGAGGCTGGCTGCCCATTGGGGGCGTCAAGACGGTGCATATAAAGAGTCACTGGGGGTGGCGCAGAAGGCGAGGGAGGAGGCCAACAAACGGCTGCATGAGGTGGCTCAAGCCCAGGTAGGGTTCCTGAATGAAGTGGTCCCCCTTCGCACAAAGATTGCTGATCTTGAGACGGCTGCAGAAACCTCTAAGGCGTATCAGAAGAAACTCGAGGACCAATGTGTGGACCGGGAGCAGAAGCTGGGGAAGATGGGTTCGCGGAGGCCCTTGTTCAAGCTACCTGTGCAAACCCCGGCATCGATGTCTCTAGGTGCAACCCCTTCAATGAAGTGGTCGATGGCAAGCTTGTGCCTTTGGAGGCCTCCGAGGAACAACCTTCTCCTTGTTTCAACAAAAACATCTGATGTGTACATGGTTACCTTTTGTTTAACTTGTAATCGTCATGAACCTTGACTTGTAATTATAACCTTTGCTTTACTTTAAGGCCTATTTAGACTTTATCTTCACATTCTTGTCCGCTCCTAACTTCTCTTGCACTTTCATCTGTTTCTGCTTCCTTTTCTATATCAAAGACCCGACTGGTACTTGCCTTCAACGTATTTCTTGGTTGCTTCGCCTTTACCCTTTAGGTAGCGCGCGTCTCTCCCTCTTATTCTTTCTTCTTAAGGCGTGAGGCACACCCTTTGATGGTCCACGCTTCTCGCTTCTTCTTCTTAATCTTCGAATTTCTTTTTCCCTCTGAACTTGTGAAATCTTCAACCTGCTTCTCACTTACCTTTCCTGGGCCCGAGGCATTCGTAGCCGAAGGCAGTACTGATTTTCTCATCGCTTTAGGATAAAAAGGGGAGTCTCTTCTTTTTGGCCTCGACATCACTCAAGGGCGAGGAGGGCTTATTTGTTCTTCTGTGGTCTCGACATCACTCGAAGGCGCGGAGGACTTATTCTACCTGTGTTGGGTGTCTACGCTCGAGCAGAGACCTGCTCTGGGTGTCCTCAGCGTGTCTAAATACTTTGGGACAAAAGTCGCGCTCTGGTGCCCACGCCCATGGGGAGGTCTAAACAATAGTACCGTATCGTCCATGGAGTGTCTAAAAACACCAAGGTGTAACGTTCTAAACATCAGACGCTGGGGCTAGTTGTTCCTACTTGAGGAGGGGCGTCCCGAAGGAATCCCTTAACCCCTAATCAAGGACTAGGCACCCAGATTTTAGCTTGTATCTATCGCCTGATGCCGTGGCCAGCTATTCATACCTGAGGTGGGGGCGTCCCGAAGGATCCCTTAACCCCTACTCAAGAACTAAGCGCCTGGGTTTTTAACTTATGTCTAACATCTGACATCGGGGCCAGCTGTTCATACCTGAGGAGGGGGTGTCCCGAAGGAATCCCTTAACCCCTGATCAAGGACTAGGCTCCCGGATTTTAGCTTGTATTTATCGCCTGATACCGGGGCCAGCTCTTCATACCTGAGGAGGGGGCGTCCCGAAGGAATCCCTTAACCCCTACTCAAGGACTAAGCGCCCGGGTTTTTAACTTATGTCTAACATCTGACATCGGGGCCAGCTGTTCATACCTGAGGACGGGGTGTCCCGAAGGAATCCCTTAACCCCTGATCAAGGACTAGGCTCCCGAATTTTAGCTTGTATCTATCGCCTGATACCAGGGCCAGCTCTTCATACCTGAGGCGGGGGCGTCCCGAAGGAATCCCTTAACCCCTACTCAAGGACCAAGAGCCCGGGTTTTTAACTTATGTCTAACATCCGACATCGGGGCCAGCTGTTCATACCTGAGGAGGGGGTGTCCCGAAGGAATCCCTTAACCCCTGATCAAGGACTAGGCTCCCGGATTTTAACTTACACTGACATCTGGCACCGGGGCTAGTTTTTCATACTTGAGGAGGGGGTGTCCCGAAGGAATCCCTTAACCCCTGATCAAGGACTAGGCTCCCGGATTTTAACTTATACTAGACATACCTGTTATCTTGCTCTGAGCTTGGCTTCTGCTTGATTATCTGGTGGCAACGCCTTGTGCTGGCGACGCCCTGTTCTAGTAACACCTTATCCTGGCGACGACTGGTTCTGGCGATGCCTCATTTTGGTGACGCCTTGTCTTTGTCTTTGTTTCTTTAACCTTTGATCTTACATTCGAATGAGAGAAAAACTAGAGCAAAAATATATTAACTTTTCCTTTCTTTATTTGGGTGACCTCGTTAAAAAACCCCCGGGAGGGAAAAAGAGTGTCCCCTTTATAAACTTCCACTGAAACAACATCAACTGAAATAAAATTTTAAATTTGCTGCATTCCAACTACGTGTGATGGAAAAACGATCTTCTTCTAGTAATGATCTTTGTAATTTCTTCTTTGGATGAATGATGAAGGAGATATGATGAGCGGAAGCATTAAAGAAACTCAAGAGGAGTTTCCATGGATTGAAGTGGAGTAGGAATTTGTGAGAGTGAGAGGTGAGGCCAACTCACTAGGAAAGAGTCTAGGCTAAGTCTTGAAGGAGACTAACCTAGGGAGAACTTAAGAACAAGTAGAATGGCCAAAATTAGGCAGCATTTCATTACTAATTCAAAGTTAAAGAAATACATGTACAAGAGACTCCTATTTATAGGATAAAGTCTCTCAAAAACTCTTAAATGAGAGTGTGACAAGTGTCACCACCTTATTGGTGCAAATCCTCTCCATTAAGGAGAAGACATGTGGAGACTCATGCCTTCCTTGCCTACATTTCTATTTGCACCCCTCTTTTACTATTTTACACATTACTATGTTTTCTATTTACATATTTCTCTACTTTGGCCCAAAATACAAGGACCAAAACTTCCTAACTACTCTATACAATTTTTACAAGGCTAAGAAGAAGAAAAAGACTTTACAAACTCTTTATTAAAGCTCGATCTTCGTCTATCTTCTTGGCCAAAAGTTTTGAGGCTGGACGATTTCCATCATCCCCTCCCTCTTGAAAAGGATCTATCCTCAGATCTAAATGATGCCTAATGACAGCAGCCTCTGTTTATTTGATGTTTTCCTCCTGGGTCAAATGTCAATCTACAATAAACAACATCAAACAAACATGAGATAAATTTCTTTTTTAAAAGAAAATTAAAACAAAAGAAAACTAAACAAAAATAAGGCCCTTTATCTTTAAATTTCTTTTTAAAGAAAAACATAAGGCCCCTTTCAAAAATATTTTTGTTCACTTTGTGTTGTTTATTGCCCAAGCTAGGCAACAACATCACAAAGTTTGGTTTTTGAGATTTTTGTAAAGAAGAATGAGCATTATATAATTGAAAAGAAGAGTTCAAAGTATTGCAATCCTCCTTTAAGGATTCTTTCTCAGCCATGCTTTGAGGGAGTGTCATAAAAGGTTCTTCTTCTTCGTGGGTTTCCTCTTCTTCCTTTTCAATCAAACATTCTTCTGGTTTAGCTCCAAACATAGATTTTTCTTCAAGCACATCCTCACAAGGGTTTTCTAGAGAAGATAAAATGTTATCAATATATGATTCAACTCCAGAAAAAGAGTTTTTTATACTTTCTTTTTCTATCATCACTTTTTCTCTCTTTTCTTTCTCTTCTCTATCTTTCCTTTCGTTGTCCTCTCTTTCCCTTTTCTCCTTCTCTTCTTTCTTTCTGACAAGAGCTTGGAATTTTTCTCTAAACTCCTTTTCTCTTCTAACATATTCTTTTTCTCTGTATATAAAATTTCTTCCTTTTTCTACAAGCTCTTTCATTTCTTCTCTAAGCTTTTTCTTTTTCAAATATGAAGGTGGAACAAACTTTCTTCTCATACACATCTTCAATTCATCCCAATTCAATATTTCTGATTTTCTACCAATTCTAACATCAGCTTCCCTTTGTATCCACCAAGACCTAGCATATTCTTGAAAACTTAGGGTAGCCATGGAAAATTTTCTAAATTCATCCAATTGATGTTTTTCAAAGATTTGATCAACTTTTGTTTCCCATTCTAATATGCTTCAACATTTTTATTTCCATCAAAGTAAGAAATGTATACTTCAGACTCAGTAGAATAATATAAACTTCTAGGCTCAAAACACATCCCTTCCTTTTTTTTATAATAAGGATTATAAATCTTTCTACTATGACAAGAAGTATACATAGACATATTAAGCTTTGTATTTAAAAGATTTTTCACAAGAAGGAAAGTGAGTTTAGCACACAAGGTAAATTCCCAGGAAAGAGAGGTGGGTCAC
This sequence comes from Phaseolus vulgaris, assembly GCF_000499845.2. Taxonomy (NCBI): domain Eukaryota; kingdom Viridiplantae; phylum Streptophyta; class Magnoliopsida; order Fabales; family Fabaceae; genus Phaseolus; species Phaseolus vulgaris. The sequence continues at coordinate 23,016,226 of NC_023756.2, read as the reverse complement.
AATGGACACTCTTAAGTACCAAGTCTTTCCTAGCCAGAACTTATCCCAATGCACTTCACAAATCTCCTTCCAATGAAAACTTCTTCAACACAAACAAAGAGTTTTCTAAAGAAAGAAACTAAAAGAAAGCTTTTAAAATCTAAGAATTTAAATTGCAAAAATTTAAACTAGACGACTCCTAATGGTGAGGCTTGTTGGCACTTGTGAACCTTCAAGACACACTCACCGTCTAAAGCGTGTATCTAATAAGAAAATTAAAGAAAACTTGTAGGAGATGGAAGAACACCAAAGGCTCTTCCAAGACACCTAAAGTAAAGATAATGGCCAAATTACAAAACAATTGAAATCACACAAAATTTTAAAAAAATAATCTTCAAAGTTCTCTTCTCTTCTGTCACAAGTGTTTCTCTCCAAGCCTTTACTTGTTTGTCCTCCAAAGGTGAGTACCCCTTGCAAAGTCCTTTGCCTTCTCTTAGGATGTTACCTAGAAGTTAGCTCAATTCTCACAAAGAACAAATTCAAGGTATATTCCACTTCAAGAGGTCAATAATAAAAGCAATAAAAGCTCAATTTGAAGAGTGAAACTCAAAGGAGATTAGAGATGACAAACACAAAGATTATCCATAAAATCAAGACAAGCAAGAAATTAAAGATTTTCAAGAAAGTAGGCACTCAAAAGAAGCACCTAAAGATTGGCACTAGAATTGGATTACAAAAAGAAAAACAAAGAATGATGAAAATTCTTAGTAGACCATGAAATCCAAAATGTTGCTGCCCAATGTAGCTTGGTCCAAAGAACTCAATTCTCGCGGGTCCGCGCAAAGGAACTCCAATCGCCAAATTTCTCACCAAAATTTACGCTCCCTCATTATTCAACAAATTGCATTTAACTTTAAAGCATGGGTCCCACCGTGTGATTGCAAATTCCAGTAGCTGCCAATACACACTTCTAATTACTCAACACATAACTATTTTTTGTTAGTTAAAAGCACCCACAATCACGCTTTCACCAATTCAACAATTTTCAATTTGCTTTCACTGATTCTACTTTAATTTCTTCAATTAATTGCACACCTTGCTAGTACTTGATTCACGCTGCACCTTCGGCACACCATTTCTCATCAAATTCTTCAAATTTACGGACCCCACAATTCACTGCATCAGCTTCAATCAATTTGTAATTCACAAATTGAATTCAAATGCGGACATACTTTTTTTTTATTTAATTAAAATCTGCACCAAAATGATCAACAATTTCAAGCAATCAAATCTGAATCAGAACAGCTAGTATGAAAGACCTACGCTTGTCAATTACAATTTCAAAATTCACCAACAGCTTCACTTTTCCAATTTCACAAGCTAAACCAGAAAATTCAGCACCAAGACAGCAACTACATGGCACCAAAGTCAGAAACTATAATTTCTACTGACCACGAGGAATTCAATTTCCAATTAACCAGTGAATGCAACCAATCTTATGCATAAATTCTGCACTGAAGTAGGCAAAACTGCACCAACAATAAAGAACTGAACTGTTTTGTTTGAATTGCAACTTAATCACAAAAATCACCTCTGAATCAAATACGGAAGTTGCGAATTCAATTCCAGCTAGCACAAATCAATAACAAGTATTTACCAATACAGTTCTTGCAAATCAATCACACTCCAAAGCCAATTTCAGTGTTTTATATTTTAAACAAACAGTTGGCGCGCACACTTCAATGTATCAAACTGACTCAACAATTACAAAGTATTTTCCAAAAACGCTAAATTATGAATTGGAATAACTCTCTAGAAATTGCTTCACCTTAATCAATTGAATGACTAACCTTCTCAAAATCACTTCAATTTCAGTTCCGCGTTTGAGAAGACGAAGTTGTGTGCACAATCATATAATGCAGTTTCTTCGTTCCTCTACTCTAGTCACTAGAGAACGCCGCACCAGTTCTTTGATTAATCCAACACAAATCCGTTCGTTCAACGTCTCAATCACGATTCTCGATTTGTACCGAAAAGAACTTAATAGTGTTCAAATTGCTCAGGACAAAACGACGAATAAAACAAATTGCTTCAATGCTTTAACAATCCAATACAGAAACCGATTCCAATCATAGATTTCCAAAATCGCTCCAAAAAGAAATGAAGAACCAGATGAACGCAAAAGCAGAATCACAAATCTTCGGAATCGGAAGTGAAGCGGAAGAAGAACTTACATGAATAAATTCATTCTTCACTGTTTTAATTCTTCGATTTTCGATTCACCAAACCAACTCGATCGTGATTCAAACAGATTTCTCCGATCGTCTTCTCCGTTCACTGGTTTCGCTGGAAAACGCCACTGCCGTTTGCTATTCTTCCGTTTCCAATACCTCCACGCGCGATTCCGATTTAGGTCATCGGAAATCACTAACCTCCGATTGGCACCGTTACTATTCTTCGATCAATCTTCGCACACCGATTCAAAATGAAGCCGAAGAAGAAAAATGAAGCAGAAGATGAAGAACAATCAACACAAATCGCACCAGATATGCTATTCGTACCTCTGGATTCACTGTCCGCACCAAATATCCAATGAGATCTCCAAACAGGTTCAGATTAACATGCACAGCACTGGAATCGCTTTTTGAACCACGAAAAACTTTCGGAAAATTTTCGAGAATTTTCGAAAATGAATTTTGGAGAAGATGATAATGGAAACCTAACTTTAAAGAAAATTGCTAATGATCTAGTAGCAATTTATGAACTCAAAAATGAAAATCAAAAGCACTCAAGAGCTCTAATCTATGAAGATATTTGAAAAAAAACTTCAAGAAGTTCAACTAATGGAGTTTATGACAAATTTTGACTAAACATGACTCTAGACAAAACATATATGATTATAAATCAAAATGACTCAATTATATGAAAATTTCACCGAACAAATTTGATGAAAACTCAAAAAATTCAAAAGCACACATGAACATGAACACAAGAACACCTAAAAGCACATACATGAAGGTTCAAGTAAGAACAATTAATTTGAACCGAACAAAAAGACAAAAAAACACAAAATCAATCGGTAAACATTCAAGACAATCAAGAACATTATGAACAACACGGAATTTAGAAAAAAATAGAAGAAGATCTTACAACCATAGCTCTGAATACCAAATGATGGAAAAACGATCTTCTTCTAGTAATGATCTTTGTAATTTCGTCTTTGGATGAATGATGAAGGAGATATGATGAGCGGAAGCATTAAAGAAACTCAAGAGGAGTTTCCATGCATTGAAGTGGAGTAGGAATTTGTGAGAGTGAGAGGTGAGGCCAACTCACTAGGAAAGAGTCTAGGCTAAGTCTTGAAGGAGACTAACCTACGGAGAACTTAAGAACAAGTAGAATGGCCAAAATTAGCATTTCATTACTAATTCAAAGTTAAAGAAGTACATGTACAAGAGACTCCTATTTATAGGATAAAGTCTCTCAAAAACTCTCAAATGAGAGTGTGACAAGTGTCACCACCTTATTGGTGCAAATCCTCTCCATTAAGGAGAAGACATGTGGAGACTCATGCCTTCCTTGCCTACATTTCTATTTGCACCCCTCTTTTACTATTTTACACATTACTTTGTTTTCTATTTACATATTTCTCTACTTTGGCCTAAAATACAAGGACCAAAACTTCCTAACTACTCTATACAATTTTTACAAGGCTAAGAAGAAGAAAAAGACTTTACAAACTCTTTATTAAAGCTCGATCTTCGTCTATCTTTTGGCCAAAAGTTTTGAGGCTGGACGGTTTCCATCAACGTGGGATGGGCCCCCCTTCTAAAGTCTCTAGTTTATACGAACCATTCCCTTTGGCTTTGGTCACTCTGAACGGTCCGGTCCACTTGGGAGACAATTTATTTTCGAGCTCGTAAGGGTGAGCCTTTCACATGACCAAAACACCAACCTGGAATTGTCGCAGCTTCACCTTGGAGTTATACTGCCGCTCCACTCTTCTCTTCACTGCTTCTGCCTTGATTTTCGCCTCTTCTCTGGCTTCATCTATTAGGTCCAAGTTCACCCTCCTTTCCTCGTTGGATTCTTCTGCTACGAAGCCTAGGAAGCGGGGCGAGCTCTCATGGATTTCCACTGGGATCATGGCATCCGATCCGTACACTAAGCTGAAAGGTGTCTCCATGGTGGAGGATTGAGGCGTGGTGTGGTAAGCCCATACGATCTTTGGCACCTCTTCAGCCCACGCCCCTTTAGCCTTCTCTAACCTGCGCTTCAAACCTCTCAACAAAACTCTGTTTGTTGACTCAACCTGCCCATTCGTCTAAGGGTGTTCGACTGACGCAAACACCTGCTTGATTCCTACTTCTGTGCATAGCTTCCCCAATTGTTGCTTGCGAACTGGGTGTCGTTGTCTGAAATAAGACGCCTTGGTACCCCGAAACGACACACGATGTTCTTCCAAACAAAGTGTTGTACCTTGTGCACGGTGATCTGTGCTACTAGTTTCGCCTCTTCTCTGGCTTCATCTATTAGGTCCAAGTTCACCCTCCTTTCCTTGTTGGATTCTTCTGCTACGAAGCCTAGGAAGCGGGGCGAGCTCTCGTGGATTTCCACTGGGATCATGGCGTCCGATCCATACACTAAGCTGAAAGGTGTCTCCATGGTGGAGGATTGAGGCGTGGTGTGGTAAGCCCATACGACCCTTGGCACCTCTTCAGCCCACGCCCCTTTAGCCTTCTCTAACCTGCGCTTCAAACCTCTCAACAAAACTCTGTTTGCTGACTCGACCTGCCCATTCGTCTGAGGGTGTTCGACTGACGCAAACACCTGCTTGATTCCTACTTCCGTGCATAGCTTCCCCAATTGTTGGCTTGCGAACTAGGTGTCGTTGTCTGAAATAAGACGCCTTGGTACCCCGAAACGACACACGATGTTCTTCCAAACAAAGTGTTGTACCTTGTGCGCGGTGATCTGCTACTAGTTCGGCCTCTATCCACTTGGTGAAGTATTCGATGGCAACGATAAAGTACTTCATTTGTCTTACCGCCAATGGGAATGGACCTAGGATGTCAATCCCCCAAGTATGGAAAGGCCATGGGCTGTATATGGATCTCAGTTCCTCTGCGGCGTCTTGTGCCAATCAGCATGCATCTGACACTACTTGCAGCGCTGGGCGTATCGCACGCAATCCTCTCTTACTGTTGGCCAGAAAAACCCTGCACGTATCACCTTGGACGTCAAGGACCTTCCTCCCACGTGGCTCCCACAAATACTTTCGTGAAGCTCGGCCATTATCCTGGTGCACTCGTCGCCGCTTACGCACGTCAAGATAGGGTGCGTAAACCTATGCCTGAACAATATCCCATCCACTAAGGTGTACCTGGCGGCGTTCCTCTTGATCTTCTTGCCCTCTTCTGGCTCCGCTGGGAGAATTCCATCCGCTAGGTATCGCCTATAGGGGGTCATCCAAGTGTCGCCTTCCTCCAAAGTGCATACCTGCATGCCCCTTTCTCCATCTGGCGAGGCTGCGTAAGTACTGATGCAGGATGCCCTCGCCGTGTCTTGACTCAGGGATCGATGGTTACGTGGGTTTCCTTTTGCTGTGCTGACATGAAGAACATCTACCCTGTTGTTTGCAACAAACTTTCGCGGCGTTTTGAGGGTCTCTTGGATGACAGTCCTCTGTCTTCCCCCCTTGCCTGAGCTGGCCAGCTTGGCAAGCAGGTCAGCTCTGGCATTCTGCTCCCTGGGGATGTGCATCAGCTCAAACGCAACGAAGGCTCTCTTCAACATCTCGACATACCTTAAGTACGCGGCCATCTGTGGATCCTTCGCTTGATATTCTCCCGTTACTTGCCCTGTGACTAATTGTGAGTCACTCTTTACCAAGAGGCTCTGAGCACCCATTTCTTTAGCCAAGAGCATCCCAGTAATTAGTGATTCGTACTCTGCCTGGTTGTTGCTGGCCTTAAAAGCGAAGCGTAAAGCCTGCTCGATCAATACTCCATTGGGCCCTTCTAAGATAATTCCAGCCCCACTCCCTTGCTGGTTGGAAGAGCCATCCACCGAGAGCGTCTACTGTGCCCCTACTTCCACTTCTTGAGAGTCTCCTCCTGGTGAGAGTTCTGCCACGAAGTCGGCATAGACTTGCCCTTTGATGGACCCCCTGGGCTCATATTGGATATCGAACTCTGACAACTCGACCGCCCAGCGAACCATCCTCCCCGCTACATCTGGCTTTTGGAGCACCTTCTAGATGGGGAGATTTGTTATTACCACCACTGTGAAACTGTGGAAATAATGGCGGAGCCTTCGTGCCGAGAATACTACTGCTAGCGCTGCCTTCTCTAGTGATTGGTATCTCAATTCTGGGCCTTGCAAGGCCTTGCTTACGAAGTAAATGGGTTTCTGTACCTGGTATTGTTCCTGGACCAACACAGAGCTAATGGCCCACTCAGTCACCGCAAAGTACAAGCGGAGGGGGACGCCTACTTGTGGCTTGCAGAGCACAGGTGGCGTCGCCAAGTACTCTTTCAACTTGAGAAACGCTGTTTCACACTCGTCTGTCCACGCGAAACGACTATTCCTTTTGAGGCATTGGAAGTAAGGGTGGCTGATGGAGATCAAGCTCAAGTGGACATGGAGGCCAATCATCAAGAGCAAGAAGAGGATGAGGCTCAAATAGAAGACGCCCATGGAGGTCAAAGCCCACCTCAAAGGCTTACTAGGAGCATGTTCAAAGCTTTAGGAGCTAATGGACGTTTATTTTCTCTTTTTGTAATTTCTTTGTTTGAAGGTGCATAGAGGGAAACATTAGAAACCTCTTTTGTTAAAGCATCTTTAGGTCTTTAGAATAGGAGTCTTAGGGGGGGTGCGTTAGTAGATAGGTGTAGGAGTAAATAGGGAGGTGCCAAAGTGAGAGAGAAGGTCACACCTTCTTCATGACTATAGTTGGCACCACTTTCTTTTGTTTTTTGGGGGGAATTTTGAATTCTTTAGCTTTGCATTTCAGCACCTCTAGGCTATAAATTAAGGTGTTGCCTTTGTATTTTTCAGATTTGAAATTTGATTAGAGAAACTATACTCAATTTTTGAGAGAGCATTGGAGAGCTTTGTGCCTTCCTCACTAGTCTTATCTTGAGAGTGTCCATGGTTACCTCAAGTGGCGGCTTGCACACTCATCTTGGAGTCACCATCCTCTAAGTGGCGTGATCATCCAACCATTCCTCCATCTTCATGAGCTTTCTCTTCTCCTTCCTTCCTTCTCTTTCAATTGTTCATGTCTTAGCTTGCTTCATTTGATTTTCTGTTCGGCATTTTTTCAGTCTTATGAGTTTTGCTTCGGTTCATTTGCTTCTTTGTTATTCTTCATTGTTTCTTCTTCATTTCTAGTCTTTTTGTTCGGTACAATTCTGTTTTTGTGCTGTTTGATCGGTGCCTTTGCCTTTTCTTCCATTTTGTTCGGTTCAATTTGACAATACATGGAACTTCCATATGAGTTTGGGTTTCGGTACTAGTTTTGGTGAGTTCTTGATTATAGAACCTTGATCCAATTCTATCTTAAAGTGCCTATCTCATATCCAACTCAAGATGATTCCTAAGAATGTCAAGAATCATTCAAAGTGTGCTAGTGGAATCACATCATGTGGTATCATGAGTTTAGGTGTGTTTTTGTTTAAATTTTGAGTTGTGTTGCACTTAAATTTCAAGAGCTCTTTAATTTCTTGCAATTTACGGTTCTGTTTTAGGCTTATTTGAGTTTTCTTGCTGTTTTCTTTCTTTTGCCTATCAAATGTTTGAGTATTTTCCTTTTTGAATCCATACAAGTTTTGTCTTAGTCTTGTTTTTCCATAATTGTCATCACTTCTTGTAGTACTTTTATTGAATTTGTTGTTTCTTGCTTTGGTGTCATATAATTTTCTGAGTTTGATACTTGATCCTTTGTGCATTTTCTGTTTTAGTTTGAGTTCATGTTTGTATTCTAGACCTATACAAGTTCCTATACATCATTTTCCATTATGTTTTTGCTAGTTCATAATTCTGTTTTTCATTTCTATTACGATTCCTCTATTTTCTGAAAATGTGCTTACTGTTTTTCCTTATTACAATTGATTTACTCACTGGAAAATTCTGAAATTCTGGATTTGTGTTCTTCAAAGTGTTAGAAAAGAGTAGAAAAAATAAGTACTAAAAAATTCAAAGTACACAAAAAATGATAAATAAAATACAAAAAGTGTACAATTCTGCCGAAAAAAAATACGGTAATCTGGCAGCGATTTTGAAAATTTTATCTCAATTAATTGGCTTACTGTTTTTAAGTGATTCCAGTGCCATTTTTGAGCTAAGATCTTGAAGTTTGTGTGGTTAAAATTTCATACTCCAGTTCGCTCTATATCATTCCAGTTAAATCAGTGAACATCAAGAACAGTTTGCATAAAAAATATTTTCCAGTAGCTAATTTTTTGTTTTCTTCATCTACTCTAGTGCTTTTCTTTAAGTATTCTTTTGTGTGCCTAATTTCTCATTGAGTTCTTTAATTTTCTTTCTTGTCTTTTGTTCATTAATCTTTGAAGTTTGTCAAACATCTAGTATTCCTTTTGTTCTAGCCTTTCTTTGCTTATACTTTTTCTTGTTTGTCTTTATTGCTTCTTTGGTTTTGTTGTGGTTGGCTTTTAGATTGGTGTGCCTTGCTTTGACATCTTTCATTTGAGGATTCCAAGACCTCAAGATCAGATTGGTGCAGGGACATTATTTCTTTGAGAGTGACCTCTTTTCTGGCCAAATTCACTTCGGCAATTTGGTTGCCAAACTCACTGTTTTTGCAAATTTTGATTCTTAACTTGTTTGCTGTTTTTGTGTGTTTGCTGTTTTTATTTGCAAATGGCTGGATTTTCAAGTGATGCATCCTACAAGCAGCATTCTCCTTCCAAAGCTTCGGTCCTTGGTGAATTGCATGAAGCTCAACGCACCATTAGGCGTTTGGAAGAGAAATTGCAAAAGATGGAGGTGCAACAAGCTAGGCCATCTCCTTCTATCCATGATGAGCATCATTCACATAGACCTTCAACAAGAGCTTCTTCAAATGACATAGGCCGTGAAGAAGACTATAGGAGAAGGAGAACTCCACCCCAATTCCATGGACATAGACATCACAACCAAGGGGAGAGACATCACCATGGAAATGGCTTCTACCAAGATGCAAAGGATAGGCTACCTTCGGTCAAGCTTCCTTGTTTTAATGGCTCTAGTGATCCTAATGTATATTTAGATTGGGAGGCTAAGTGTGAACAAATATTTGAGATCCATGAGATCCAAGATGAGCATAAGCTTAAGCTAGCCACCTTAGAGTTTAGTGATTATGCCATGAAATGGTGGCATGGTGTTGTAAAGGACATTATCTATCACAAGGGTCCTCCCGTGGACTCTTGGAACTCTTTAAAGGATCAAATGCGCGCTAGGTTTGTGCCCCCACATTTTAGGAAAGACCTCATGTTGAGACTCCAACGGTTTCAACAAGGCACGCTAAATGTGGATGAATATTACAAAGAGCTAGAAACGCTTGTGCTTAAAATTGAGTTAGAGGAAAGTGAGGAAGCTATGATTGCTAGGTTTGTGAGTGGTCTAAGGAAGGATATTCAAGATATTGTTGAGTTACAAGAGTATTCATTATTGGGGTCTTTAGTTCATCTTGCAATGAAGGTGGAAGCCCAACTTGCTAAGAAAAATTCTTTCAAAAATACTTCCAATGATGGTTACTACAACAAGTCTTGGAGGAACAAAAAGTCTTTTTCTAAATTTCCTTCCAAAGATTCTTCTTTCAAACCCAAGGAACCTAAGCCATCTACTTCTAGGCCTAAATCACTCACTAGAACGTCTAATACCAAATGTTTTAAATGTATGGGTTATGGTCACATAACTGCTAATTGCCCTTCTAAACGAAGTATGTACATGCATGATGGCATTGTAGTGAGTGAGCATGATTCGGATTCTCCTAAGCATTCTTTGCATTCTAGTGCATCTAGTGGGGATGAGAGTGAGTGTCCACTTGAAGGGGATTTGTTAGTTGTGAGAAGACTTCTTGGCCAAGTTTCACAACCTTTTGATGAAAGTCAAAGGGAAAATATTTTCCATACAAGATGTCTTATTCAAAACAACATTTCCTCTTTGATAGTGGATGGGGGTAGTTGTGCTAATGTGGCTAGTACAAGAGTAGTAGATAAGCTTGGATTGCCTACTATCTCTCATACAAAGCCCTATAAATTGCAATGGCTTAGTGAAGTAGGAGAAATTGTTGTAAATAAACAAGTCCTCATCCATTTCTCAATTGGAAAATACAAAGATGAGGTATTATGTGATGTTGTACCCATAGAAGCTACTCATGTTCTTTTGGGAAGGCCTTGGCAATTTGATAGAAAAGTTTTTCATGATGGCTTTACCAACAAACTTTCTTTTGATTTCCATTGTCACAAGGTTACTTTAAAATCTCTCTCTCCTAGAGAAGTCCATGAGGACCAAATCATAATGAAGAAAAAGAGGGAGAGTGAAAAAGATAAAAAAGATAAGAGTTCTAAGCCTACACTCCTTGTGTCTAGGCAAGAAATTCAAATGGAAATAGTGGCTCATCATCCTCTTTTCTTAGCCATCCCTAGAACTCTTAAGATAGAACCACTTGTTGATAGTCCTCATTGTTTGGAAAGTTTGGTAGCAAAGTTTCAAGATGTGTTTCAAGATCCTCCAAAAGGACTTCCACCTTTGAGAGGTATTGAGCACCAAATTGATTTGATATCGGGCTCTTCTTTACCAAACCGTCCAGCATATAGGACCAATCCAAGTGAAACCAAAGAAATTCGCCAACAAGTTGAGGCTTTGATTGAGGAAGGGTGGGTTCAAGATAGCATGAGTCCTTGTGCTATGCCTATCATCTTAGTGCCTAAAAAGGATGGCACATGGCGAATGTGTTCGGATTGTAGGGCCATCAATAACATTACAATTAAGTATAGGCATCCCATACCTAGACTAGATGATTTGTTGGATGAATTACATGGTTCAAAAATCTTTTCAAAGATTGATCTTAAAAGCGGCTACAATCAAATCCGTATCAAACCGGGTGATGAATGGAAGACGGCTTTTAATACCAACTTTGGTTTATATGAGTGGTTAGTTATGCCCTTTGGTTTAACTAATGCACCAAGTACCTTCATGCGCCTCATGCATCATGTTCTTAGACCTTTCATTGGTATGTTTGTTGTTGTTTACTTTGATGACATTCTCATTTATAGCTTATCTTTGGATGACCATAGGTTGCATGTTAGGCAAGTTTTAGAAACCCTTAGGAAGGAACATTTGTATGCTAATCTTGCTAAATGTATGTTTGCTCTTGATCATATAGAATTCCTAGGGTTTGTTGTGAGTTGCAAAGGGGTCCATGTGGACAAAACAAAGGTGATGGCCATTCAAAATTGGCCTACACCGAAATCTTTGATTGAAGTCCGAAGTTTTCATGGACTTGCTTCTTTCTATAGAAGATTTGTACCAAACTTTGGTACCATTGCCGCACCTCTCAATGACATTGTGAAAAAGGATGTGGTCTTTCAATGGGGAGAAGCTCAACAAAAAGCTTTTGAAACTTTGAAAGAAAAATTGACTAATGCTCCCATCTTGGCCCTTCCTAATTTCACTAAGACATTTGAGATTGAGTGTGATGCTTCTAGCATAGGCATTGGGGTTGTTCTCCTTCAAGAGGGCCACCCCATAGCCTATTTTAGTGAGAAATTGAAGGGAAGTCATCTCAATTATTCCACTTATGATAAAGAATTATATGCACTTGTTAGGGCTTTGTTTACTTGGCAACACTATCTTTTTCCTAAAGAGTTTGTGATACATAGTGATCATGAATCTCTTAAGTATTTGAAAAGCCAAAACAAACTTAACAAGAGGCATGCTAAGTGGGTGGAATTCATTGAGCAATTTCCTTATGTGATCAAACACAAGCAAGGCAAAGTAAACATTGTGGCGGATGCACTTTCTAGAAGATACACTTTGCTAAATCTTTTAAGTTCTCAATATCTTGGCTTTGATCACATTAAGGAACTTTATCATGATGACCTTGATTTTTCTCTCATCTATCAAGAGTGTCTTAAGGGAGGACACAAAGATTTTTTTATACAAGATGGCTTTCTTTTTAAAGGAAAACGTCTTTGTGTTCCTCAATGCTCTATTAGATTATCTCTTGTTAGAGAAGCTCATGAGGGGGGTTTAATGGGTCACTTTGGGGTTGCTAAAACTTTGAATGTGTTGCATGAACATTTCTTTTGGCCTCATATGCATAAACATGTTCATAGTTTGTGTGATAAATGCATAGCTTGCCGCAAAGCTAATCCTAAAAGGCACCCCCATGGTTTATATACTCCTCTTCCTATCCCTTCAATGCCTTGGGTTGATATATCTATGGATTTCATCTTAGGATTACCCAAGACATCAAAGGGAAAGGACTCCATTTTTGTGGTAGTGGATCGTTTTTCAAAGATGGCTCACTTTATTCCTTGCCACAAAGTGGATGATGCATGCCATATTGCAAACCTCTTCTTCCAAGAAGTGGTTCGTTTGCATTGGATCCCTAGATCTATAGTGTCCGATAGAGATCCCAAGTTCTTAAGTCACTTTTGGAAGACCTTGTGGGGCAAGCTTGGAACTAAACTTTTATTTTCTACCACTTGCCACCCACAAACCGATGGTCAAACCGAGGTGGTCAATAGAACTTTGGGACAACTATTGAGATGTTTTATTTCGGGGAATCCTAGAGTGTGGGAGAATTTACTACCCCATGTTGAGTTTGCATATAACCGTGTAGTAAATTCTACCACCTCAATGGGTTTAATCCCTTAACACCTCTTCATCTTCTTCCTATTCCCATTCTTGGAGATGTCTTGTGCGAAGATGAGGATGAAAAGGCTTCTTTTGTGAAAACTTTGCATAAAGACATCAAGAAGAGAATTGAAAAGAAGGTTGGCAAGTATGTTGAACTTGCCAATAAAAGGAGAAAAGCATTGTTGTTTGAGGAGGGTGATTGGGTTTGGCTTCACTTGAGGAAGGATCGTTTTCCTACTCAAAGGAAGTCCAAACTAATGCCTCGTGGAGATGGACCTTTCCAAGTCCTAAAGAGGATTAATGACAATGCTTATGAGTTAGATTTGCCTGATACATTCTTAGGTAGTCATACTTTTAATATCAGTGATCTAACTCCTTTTTCTGTAGGTCTCCAGAATTCGTGGTCGAATTCTCTCCAACTCGGGGAGTATGATGGAGATCAAGCTCAAGTGGACATGGAGGCCAATCATCAAGAACAAGAAGAGGATGAGGCTCAAATAGAAGACGCCCATGGAGGTCAAAGCCCACCTCAAAGGCTTACTAGGAGCATGTTCAAAGCTTTAGGAGCTAATGGACGTTTATTTTCTCTTTTTGTAATTTCTTTGTTTGAAGGTGCTTAGAGGGAAACATTAGAAACCTCTTTTGTTAAAGCATCTTTAGGTCTTTAGAATAGGAGTCTTAGGGGGGGTGCTTATGAGAATCAAATAAAGGAGGCTTTTATTAATGGAGGAAGAGGACATCCACCCTCACATTTGAAGTTCTTCCTTCTAGTCTTCTCACAATTAAAAGAAGACATAAAATAAAGATGAGGCCCAAGCCCAAAGCCCAAGCCCAAGTCCAAGAAGGCCAAAGCCCAAAGAGCCCAAGTCCATCCCATGAGGGCCAAGGCCAAGTTTTGAAATACTCTTGTATAGTTTTAGGAGGTGTGGTTATTAAATAAAGGAGTGTGAAAATGTAAAATAAAGTCACATTGTCCATGTGACTTAGGACAGTGGTGTAGGTGTAGTTTTTAGGAGGTGTCATAGTAGAAAAAGGTCACACCTCCCGTGTGACTTGTTTTTGGTGGGAATTTCAATTGAGTTTATTTGAATTTTCCCACCTATTTTTCAGCACCTCTAGGCTATAAATAAAGGTGCTTAGCTTGTACAATTGAGATTTCAATTTTAATTAGAGAAACTATACTCAATTTTTGAGAGAGCATTGGAGAGCTTTGTGCCGTCCTCACTTAGTCTTATCTTGAGAGTTCTAAGGTTACCTCAAGTGGCGGCTTGCACACTCATCTTGGAGTCACCATCCTCTAAGTGGCGTGATCATCCAACCTTTCCTCCATCTTCATGAGCTTTCTCTTCTCCTTCCTTCCTTCTCTTTTAATTGTTCATGTCTTAGCTTGCTTCCTTTGATTTTCTGTTCGGCATTTTTTCAGTCTTATGAGTTTTGCTTCGGTTCATTTGCTTCTTTGTTATTCTTCATTGTTCGGTACAATTCTGTTTTTGTGCTGTTTGATCGGTGCCTTTGCCTTTTCTTCCATTTTGTTCGGTTCAATTTGACAATACATGGAACTTCCATATGAGTTTGGGTTTCGGTACTAGTTTTGGTGAGTTCTTGATTATAGAACCTTGATCCAATTCTATCTTAAAGTGCCTATCTCATATCCAACTCAAGATGATTCCTAAGAATGTCAAGAATCACTCATATTGTGCTATTGGAATCACATCAGTTGCGTTAGTAGATAGGTGTAGGAGTAAATAGAGAGGTGCCAAAGTGAGAGAGAAGGTCACACCTTCTTCATGACTATTGTTCCGGCCGGTTGACCGGGATCGTCTTTGCGCGTGGCTTGTCCTTGCGAGCTAGGGCACCTTCGTTTGCTCCGTCAAAGACACCTGAAAAGAGAAGTGAACAAAGGGGCGCCCTCGCGGCCATTTGCACTCCGACGATCAAGTCAGCTAGCGAGAAACATCAAAAAAACTGCACTGAATGACTGAAACTGTGTAACTAGAACGGTGTTGCCCTAATTGCCTTGTGCTCACTGTGAGTGTGCCGCGAAGACAACTAGGGTTTTCTCTATGTATCTTTCTGTGTGTATTATGTTAAAAACTCGGTCCCTGTTCAAATGCCCCAAGGTCCCTTTTTATACACCTATAATCTTTAAAGCGCGTTAAAGCGCATTGAAGGCGTATCAAAACATTCCTTGGAACATTCGAATCTTAACTGAATTAACGCGTACCTTGGCAAACTTTCCCTGAAACTTTTAATGAGCACGTGGGTATTGCCACGTACCGTTTTGACTTGATCGTTTATTCTGTGCAGAGGGTCCTACAACGCCGCCACCCAACTTAGGGTTTTTCCAGCGTGTGAGCCCTCTTTTCTGCGAAGTGCTTCTGTCACGTGGGTTGACTTTTTGGGTGCCAACTCATGCGCCCCAATCACTAGTCACTCGCCTTGGGGGTTTATCTACCTTTCTCTCGTATCATGCACGTGGTGTTCCCCTGGTCATGACCCTCTCATGGGTCGTATCTGTCCCAGGGCCTCCCAGCAGTGGCGTGGGTACTTCACGAGTCAGGTTTACCCCCTACTAGTACTAGAACTTATGGTCTTGAAACCACCTTTCTCTTCTCCTTGCTACTGTTCTGAACTGTCGAGGCCCGAAGCCTCCTTGCGATGTCTGAGCTTGGCAATGCTTTAACCTGGCAGTACCCTTGCTTGGTGATGCCTCTCTTGGGCGACGCCACTCTTGGGCAACGCCTCTTTTGGTCGACGCCTTACTTAGGCGATGCCTCAGCGAGGCGATGACTCGAGCGGTCAACCTGTTGACTTTCTTCCATGGGTCCCCGGAGGGGTTCCACCACGTGTTGACTTTGACCTTTGGTCAACGCCCGGGGACGAGACGGTACACAAGCCCCCCAGTCTTGAGCTGACACTTGTTTAACGAAAAGACTAAGACCTTGCTCTATTGCCCTCGGGGCGTTTTGATGATGTGTCACTTTCTGACCGGTTGACGTGACATTCTCTGCGCCGCCGACGCAACGTACATTCGAGGACCCTGATGACGTGACACTTTCTGAGCGAGAAAAGTGACGTCTTGGGTCGTATTTTAATCTCCTGACACGTGGCTCAATCGCACGGTGCTCATTCCGCGTCCATTGCACTTCAGTTGCAACGTTTGAGTCCTCGAAATCCCGCGCTCCACTTTCTGCTTTCATTCTTCCGCATTCTTCATGATGTTCATCTTCCCTTCCAAAGAACTTTCTTTGCATTCTCCCCTCACACCTTCAACTTTCATTGTCTCGTCCTCCTAAAGGTATGGCTTTCTTCTTTGACGATTCTTTTTCCTTTACCGTATTGTTGAATCTTATTTTATTCTTTAATCTTCAGTTTCTTCGTTGACGGCGCGCGTCAAGATGACTGCCAACCCTCCTTCCTCCAGAGTTAATCATAGGGACCTTTACGCATGGGCTCCGGAGGAACTACTTGACGAGTGCTCCAGTCTAGTTTCTTCCAAAGCACGGAGAGACCATGTAGGGGACCCAAGCACCTACGATCACCGCGCCTTCGCGAAAAGGCATGACGATGATATCATAGTGCTTCCTTGCACCCTAGGAGAGCCGGTGTGCGGGGACGAGCTTGGCAATGCTTTAACATGGCGGTACCCTTGCTTGGTGATGCCTCTCTTGGGCGATGCCTCTCTTGGGCGACGCCACTCTTGGGCAACGCCTCTTTTGGTCGACGCCTTACTTAGGTGATGCCTCAGCGAGGCGATGACTCGAGCGGTCAACCTGTTGACTTTCTTCCATGGGTCCCCGGAGGGGTTCCACCACGTGTTGACTTTGATATTTGGTCAAGGCCCGGGGACGGGACGGTACACAAGCCCCCCAGTCTTGAGCTGACACTTGTTTAACGAAAAAACTAAGACCTTGCTCTATTGCCCTCGGGGCGTTTTGATGACGTGTCACTTTCTGACCGGTTGACGTGACATTCTCTGCGCCGCCGGCGCAACGTACATTCGAGGACCCTGATGACGTGACACTTTCTGAGCGAGAAAAGTGACGTCTTGGGTCGTATTTTAATCTCCTGACACGTGGCTCAATCGCACGGTGCTCATTCCGCGTCCATTGCACTTCAGTTGCAACGTTTGAGTACTCGAAATCCCGCGCTCCACTTTCTGCTTTCATTCTTCCGCATTCTTCATGATGTTCATCTTCCCTTCCAAAGAACTTTCTTTGCATTCTCCCCTCACACCTTCAACTTTCATTGTCTCGTCCTCCCAAAGGTATGGCTTTCTTCTTTGACGATTCTTTTTCCTTTACCGTATTGCTGAATCTTATTTTATTCTTTAATCTTCAGTTTCTTCGTTGACGGCGCGCGTCAAGATGACTGCCAACCCTCCTTCCTCCAGAGTTAATCATAGGGACCTTTACGCATGGGCTCCGGAGGAACTACTTGACGAGTGCTCCAGTCTAGTTTCTTCCAAAGCACGGAGAGACCATGTAGGGGACCCAAGCACCTACGATCACCGCGCCTTCGCGAAAAGGCATGACGATGATATCATAGTGCTTCCATGCACCCTAGGAGAGCCGGTGTGCGGGGACGAGCTTGGCAATGCTTTAACCTGGCGGTACCCTTGCTTGGTGATGCCTCTCTTGGGCGATGCCTCTCTTGGGCGACGCCACTCTTGGGCGACGCCTCTTTTGGTCGACGCCTTACTTAGGCGATGCCTCAGCGAGTTGATGACTCGAGCGGTCAACCTGTTGACTTTCTTCCATGGGTCCCCGGAGGGGTTCCACCACGTGTTGACTTTGATCTTTGGTCAACGCCCGGGGACGAGACGGTACACAAGCCCCCCAGTCTTGAGCTGACACTTATTTCAACAAAAAGACTAAGACCTTGCTCTATTGCCCTCGGGGCGTTTTGATGACGTGTCACTTTCTGACCGGTTGACGTGACATTCTCTACGCCGCCGACGCGACGTACATTCGAGGACCCTGATGACGTGACACTTTCTGAGCGAGAAAAGTGACGTCTTGGGTCGTATTTTAATCTCCTGACACGTGGCTCAATCGCACGGTGCTCATTCCGCGTCCATTGCACTTCAGTTGCAACGTTTGAGTCCTCGAAATCCCGCGCTCCACTTTCTGCTTTCATTCTTCCGCATTCTTCATGCTGTTCATCTTCCCTTCCAAAGAACTTTCTCTGCATTCTCCCCTCACACCTTCAACTTTCATTGTCTCGTCCTCCTAAAGGTATGGCTTTCTTCTTTGACGATTCTTTTTCCTTTACCGTATTGCTGAATCTTATTTTATTCTTTAATTTTCAGTTTCTTCGTTGACGGCGCGCGTCAAGATGACTGCCAACCCTCCTTCCTCCAGAGTTAATCATAGGGACCTTTACGCATGGGCTCCGGAGGAACTACTTGACGAGTGCTCGAGTCTAGTTTCTTCCAAAGCACGGAGAGACCATGTAGGGGACCCAAGCACCTACGATCACCGCGCCTTCGCGAAAAGGCATGACGATGATATCATAGTGCTTCCTTGCACCCTAGGAGAGCCGGTGTGCGGGGACGAGCGGGCCAACAACGGGGTCCCCTTTTTCTACTTCTATCAGGTTGTCTTCAAGTTCGTCGGTGTGCGCTTGCCTTTCTCTAGGTTCGAGAAGGAGCTGCTAACAGAGATCAACATTGCCCCAGCCCAGTTGTACCCTAACAGCTGGGCCTTTGTCAAAGCTTTCGACATATTGTTCGGTTTTTTCGGGTGTGCACCTTCCGTTGATATCTTTCTTCATTTCTTCGAAGTGAAGAGGCACAGGAATAACCTCTGGGTGACTCTCGGCAGTGTTCCCGGGAGGGTCCTCTTAACCTTGTTTCAGCACTCCTTCAAGGGGTGGAAAGGCAAGTTCTTCAAGGTTTGCTGCTCCGACCTCCTACCCTCCGCCCTCGACGGCTTCCCTTTGTATTGGGTGAAGGAGCCAAGAACCCTGAAGTCCAGGTCTCTTAAGGGGCTGCCTCCGAACGATCAGGAGGCTTGCCGGATTTTGGCTGGTGCGGGGGCTTTGACGCCGCCGCCTTGATAAGCCTAGAGCATAATGCCGAGGCCCTGGAAAAATATATAAGTATGAGAGCTTCCCTTTACAATCTTCTATTCTTCGCTTTTGCTGGATTCTTGCTTGATGCATGGTTTATCTTATCTCTTTGTGTAGCACCTTAATTTGTGCCCGCCCTTTACTATATTTGTTCTCTTGACGCAGATTTGAAAATGGACGGGCAACGAAGGTTGCAGCTGGCTCAAGTGTTGAGGTTTGAAGATGGAGCTTCGGCGTTGCCCGCTCAACCTCCGGAGACCCCCGTGGAGTAGCCTGATTTTGCGTTTCACCCAAACATTGGATGTGTATATAATTTCCCTTTGTTTAACTCGCAACTACCATGAACCTTATCTGCAATTATGACTCTTGATTCGTGCTTATATGCTTATTTTAAACTTTATCCTCACATGCTTCCAATTTCTCTTGCGCTTTTATTTGCTTTCCTTTCTACATCAAAGGCCCAACTGGTACTTGCCTTCAAAGTATCTCTCGGTTGCTTATCTTTCATTCCTTAGGTAGCGCGCGTTTCTCTCTCTTATTCTTTCTTCTTAAGGCGCGAGGCACACCCTTCGATGATTCACGCTTCTACGCTTCTTCTTCTTAAGCTTCGAATTTCTTTTTCCCTCTGAAATTGTGAAATCCTCAACCTGCTTCCTACTTACCTTTCTGGGGCCCAAGGCACTCGTAGTCGAAGGCAGTATTGACTTTCTCATTGATTTAGGATAAAAAGGTGGTCTCTTCTTCTTTGGCCTCGAAATCGCTCAAGGGCGAGGAAGACTTATCTTTTCTTCTGTGGCCTCGACATCGCTCGAAGGCGCGGAGGACTTATCTTTTCTTCTGTGGCCTCGACATCGCTCGAAGGCGCGGAGGACTTATCGTACCTGTGCTGGGTATCTACGCTCGAGGAGAGACCTGCTCTGGGTGCCCTCAGCGTGTCTAAATACTTTGGGACAAAAATCGCGCTCTGGTGCCCACGCCCATGGGGAGGTCTAAACAATAGTACCGTATCGTCCATGGAGTGTCTAAAAACACCAAGGTGTAACGTTCTAAACATCAGACGCTGGGGCTAGTTGTTCATACTTGAGGAGGGGGCGTCCCGAAGGAATCCCTTAACCCCTGATCAAGGACTAGGCACCCAGATTTTAGCTTGCACCTATTTCCTGATACCGAGGCCAACTATTCATACCTGAGGAAGGGGCGTCCCGAAGGAGGCCCTTAACCCCTACTCAAGGACAAAGCGCCCGGGTTTTTTAACTTATGTCTAACATCTGACACCGGGGCCAGCTGTTCATACCTGAGGAGGGGGTGTCCCGAAGGAATCCCTTGGCCCCTGCTCAAGGATTAGGCTTCCGGATTTCAACTCATACTAATATCTGGTACCGGGGCTAGCTGTTCATACTTGAGGAGGGGGTGTCCCGAAGGAATCCCTTAACCCCTGCTCGAGGACTAAGCGCCCAGATTTTAACTTACACAAATATCTGGTACCGGGGCTAGCTGTTCACACTTGAGAAGGGGGTGTCTCGAAGGAATCCCTTCACCCCTGCTCGAGGACTAAGCGCCCGGATTCTAACTTACACTAATATCTGGTACCGGGGCTAGCTGTTCACACTTGAGGAGGGGGGTGTCCCGAAGGAATCCCTTAACCCCTGATCAAGGACTAGGCTCCCGGATTTTACTTATACTGACATCTGGCACCGGGGCTATTTGTTCATACTTGAGGAGGGGGTGTCCCGAAGGAATCCCTTAACCCCTGCTCGAGGACTAAGCGCCCGGATTTTAAATTACACTAATATCTGGTACCGGGGCTAGCTGGTCATACTTGAGGAGGGGGTGTCCCGAAGGAATCCCTTAACCCCTGCTCGAGGACTAAGCGCCCGGATTTTAACTTACACTAGACATACCTGTTATCTTGCTCTGAACTTGACTTCTGCTTGATTATCTGGTGGCGACGCCTTGTTCTAGTAGCACCTTATCTTGGCGGCGCCTCATCTTGGCGACGCCTTGTCTTGGCGACGACTCATCTTGGCGACGCCTTGACTTGGCGATGACTCATCTTGGTGATGACTCATCTTGGCGACGCCTTGACTTGGCGACGACCCATCTTGGCGACGCCTTATCTTGGTGGCGCCTCAAGTTTTCGTCTTTGTTTCTTTAACCTTTGATCTTACATTCGAATGAGAGAAAAACTAGAGCAACAATATTTTAACTTTTCCTTTTTTTATTTGGGTGACCTCGTTAAAAAACCCCCAGGAGGAAAAAAGAGTGTCCCCTTTACAAACTTCAACTGGAATAACATCAACTGAAATAAAACTTTAAATTTGCCGCATTCCAGCTACGTGGGATGGGGCTCCCTTCTAAAGTCTCTAGCTTATACGAACCATTCCCTTTGACTTTGGTTATTCTTAACGGTCCGGTCCACTTGGGAGACAACTTGTTTTCTAATTCGTATGAGTGGGCCTTCCTCATGACCAGATCACCCATCTGGAATTGTCGCAGCTTCACTTTAGAGTTGTACTGACGCTCCACTCTTCTTTTCACGGCCTCGGCCTTAATTTTTGCTTCTTCCCTAGCCTCGTCTATCAGGTCCAGGTTCACCCTCCTTTCTTCGTTGGATTCTTCCGCCACGAAACCCAGGAAACGAGGCGAGCTTTCGTGGATCTCTACTGGGATCATGGCGTCCGATCCATACACTAAGCTGAAGGGTGTCTCTATGGTGGAGGATTGAGGCGTGGTATGGTAAGCCCATACAACCACCCTTGGCACCTCTTCTGCCCATGCCCCTTTAGCCTTCTCTAATCTGCGCTTCAATCCTCTCAACAAAACTCTGTTTGCTGATTCGACCTGTCCGTTCATCTGGGGGTGTTCGACCGACGCGAACACCTGCTTGATTCCTACTTCTGTACACAACTTTCCCAACTGCTGGCAAGCGAATTGGGTATCATTGTCTGAAATGAGACGCCTTGGCACCCCAAAATGACATATAATGTTTTTCCAAACAAAGTGTTGCACCTTGTGGGCGGTGATCTGTGCCACTGGCTCTGCCTCTATCCACTTGGTGAAATATTCGATGGCGACGATCAGATATTTCATCTGCCTTATTGCCAATGGAAACGGGCCTAGGATATCAATTCCCCAAGTGTGGAAAGGCCATGGGCTGTATATGGATCTTAACTCCTCTGGTGGCGCCTTGTGCCAATCGGCATGCCTCTGGCACTGCTTGCAACGCTGGGCGTATCGTACACAATCTTCTCTTACTGTTGGCCAGAAGAAACCTACGCGTATTACCTTGGACGCCAAGGATCTTCCTCCCACGTGGCTCCCACAAATACCTTCGTGAAGTTCGGCCATTATCTTGGTGCACTTGATCCTGCCTATTGACCAGAACGCTGGAAACTACCTCGTCAAAGGATCGACGTGTGCACCGCTTCGAACCTCCGTTCCTCTTCGAGATCCACCTCAAGAACCTGCAAAGAAATAGAGCGGCGCCGCTGCGGCCGATCGCACTCCAACGCCCAAGTCAGTGACAGTATCACCAAATACTAAGGGAACAAGAACCGTGCAAATCCTCTCTCACAGTAAGCTCTATAACTCGCAAGCGTAAAGAGTATAGTCTGAACGTGCGTACCTCAGAAAGTTGGTTGAAAACTCTTATATACCTGGTTGTTTTCTCTCTCCTGGCAGTTACAGACCTGGACACATGGCTCGCATCCAATCGTACACGTGCCATCATCTGGAGCCTCCTTGACTTGGCGCTGCTTCTACTCTCATTTTGGCTAAGTTACTTATGCATGGTACTGCCCAGTGCATAGCTAACTTGGGAGTGCGATCTCTACTGGAACTGGCGAGTTAGGGGCCTTCATACACCTTCCCTGTGGTCTCGCCGGCCGCCTTCATAATCTGCTTCTCTTTCATCTTTGGCGATGCGCTTGCTCTGGCGATCTCCAATGATCAGGTCGCCTGAATCTACACCTGGCGACTTCATCTTTAACCTGGTGATCGCCGATTCTGGTAAGCTGGAGATCGGAATACGTCAACTTAACAACTGGCGGCTATACGAGCCCCCCGACTTCCTTCCCTTTTGCCAACCTGGCGCTTTGCCAACACGCCTATACTGTAGCAGGATGCCACGTCATCACTCCCGACCATCAGGGCGGTACACAAGCCCCCCAGTCTTAAGCGAAGACTTGTCTAGCGAAAAGACTAAAAGAGCCACGTCAACACCGACCTACGTGGCACTGACGCAGAATTCCAAGCGGTTGTACCTTCTGCTGCTCTGACGCTCCACCAAACCCCTCACTCATCGCTCGACACGTGGCTTCATCAACGGCTCTCTTCAGTTGCCGTTTGCGCTTCCTAAACCCATTTCGAAAAAAACCCTTAAACCCATTTTCACTCAGCACTGTTCCATCACTTTCCCTCGCATTCACGAACGCTCCAACTTTCTTCTACGACGAACTCTCAGCGCTCTCCAGCATTCTGAATCACCATCAACCTTCATCGTCTTCCTGATCATCAAAAGGTACCCACTTTCCTTCTTCTGCTGGTTTTCCTTGCATTTTAACCGATTCGCATCATCCTGTAACTGCCTGGTGCATACGCTGTGGGTTGTTTTTCCATTTCTCCTTCTGCGTAACTTAGGGCTTCGTCAATCGTCACAACGAACCTACATTCGTTCGTTTTTCACCTTCCCTCTATGATCGAGTCAGCCTCTGTAACCCCTGATCATTTTTCCTTTCTTCTTCCTTTGCAGCTGCTACCATGACTCGCACAAAGATCACCCCGAATCCTTCTCCTTCATCACGAAACCTCCCTTCACAAGCACACGACCCAACACAAGTTCGTGGCGCTTCATCTTCGCAGGCTGAGAGGCCTGCGTCTTCCCATCCTGTCCTGGCCCAGGCGACTCCACCTATCGCCGGAGGAGCCCCTGTTCCCCTGCCAGACTTCAAAACTTTGTATCCCTGGGCCAACTCGACCCTTCTGAGGGAGACATCCTCTGTGAATACTGCGGGAGCAGTTTTGCGGCTAACAAAGGGGGATGAAATTCATCAATCTTTCCACAAGGAGCACGACGAGAAGATGATGGTGCTGCCTTGCCCCCCCGATCTGCCTGTTTGCGCCGATGACAAGGTGAGCGCCGACGGGCCCTTCTGCTTCGTCTACACGACTTTATTCAAGAAGGTGAAGCTCAAGTTCCCTTTCACCCGATTCGAGAGGGAACTCCTAACCGAGCTCAACATTGCCACCGCCCAGCTTCACCCCAACAGCTGGGCGTTTGTTCGAGCTTTTCAAGTGATGTGCGACCACCTGGGGTTGCCCGCATCGGTGGACGTGTTCTTATTCCTCTTCGAAGCCAAGCACCCAAGAGACCGCCTGTGGGTCAGCTTGAACGCAATTGCTGGGAGGTCCATCTTTGCTATCTTCCAGCAATCCTACAAGGACTGGAAGGGGAAGTTCGTCCAAGTGCGTGCGAACGACAAGGACGCCTCCCTTCTCGATGGCTTCCCCTTGTACTTGGTGGACAAGGGGAAGAAGGAGTCCAAGAGCTGCTTCAGGAGGCCCAGAAGTCCTGACAGCATGGGAGCATTGGACAGAGATCTCTGTCTCTTCTGGAAAAAGGTGGTGGACGCCAACATTACTTTCCTTACCACCACCTTGATATGCTTCGAATTCTATGAAGACCAGCTAGAAATTCGAATAGGTTAGGACATTTAAACTATTGTTTTGATACTGCTTCTGTTTAGCTGTTTCTGGGCGTCTTGTGCTTTATGCGCAAGACTTTTGTTTTACCTTTCCTGCACATATCACCTGCTTTACTGTTTATTACCTTATGCATTTATTTTTTTCCTTGAGTTAACCCATGCATTTTCGTTCCATGCAGACAACATGTTGGGCAAAAGCATGCTCGCTGAACTGAAGGCACTCGCCCGAAACCACGGGTTGGCGACAGGTTCCCAAACGGTGCCCAACTCGGTGGTGGAGACAGCCATTGTCCAAGGGCGATCACCACCCAAGGAACCCGCCCAACGCAAGAAAATGGTCCTCAAGAGACCTAAAAGGAAAGCTCCTCAGGTGATCCATGAGGAAGAGGAAGAAGATGACGAGGCCACCGAGGACGGTTTGGTCTCAAAGAGGAAGAGGGTGGCACCTTCCTCACCGCCTGCTCCACCCCCTCTTCCAACCTCAACACCTCCATCGACGCCTGCTCCTCCCCCATCATCGCCACCCCCACAGGCTCCTGCCTCTCCAATCCAAGCGGTTCCACTGGCCACTGCGCCACCTGCAGTTGAGGCCCAAGAGCCAAACTTCCTGGAGGACCCCCCAAGCGCCTCTACACCATATGTGTCAGCTGGAGGGGGTCCCCCTTCAAACGCCTCAACTGCAGAAGATGCTCCAATCGGGGATGAGGTTGCTCATACCTCTCCGATTCTGATCACCGAATCCCCGATTCCGTCGCCACGCCAGGAAGCAACTACTGAAGAACCTGCTAAGGAAGGTGGCGACGAGAACCCACAACAAGCCCACCTGGTGCCTCTCCAAGCAGCAAACCTCCCTTTGGAGGTCACAAGGATGTGGGAGCCTCTAACTACCAAGCTGAAGACCATAGCAGAGGATATCCCGGCGATCATAACCAGGGCTGTGGAGGGCTCAACCAGGAGGCTCCAAGACGACCTCTTCAACCTCAAAACCGAAAACAGCACCATGAGGGTCGAGGTGGAGAAGTTGTCTTTCAGCCTGACGCTCGCAGAAATCGAACACTCCCGAGTGGAGGATGCAATGAACACCGAGCTCAGGCTGGCGCGCAAGGAGGCCACTGACCTTCGCCACAAGGTGCATCAACTTGCCCAAGAGAAGGTCGAATTGGAGAGCAAGATCGTGCCTCTTCGCGTCAGGGTGGTCGACCTGGAGGCTCTCATGAAAGCTGACGCCGCTAAGGTGCAAAAACTGGAGCAGAGGTCAGTCGACCGAGAAAAATTCCTTGGGCAAGTGGAAAAGGCGAGGGACGACGCCATGGCTGATCTTGCCGAGGCCAACAAAGAGAAAGGAAAGGTGGCTGCTGAATTGGCCCAAGCACAAGCAGAATCCAAGAAGGTTACTGAAGACCTTCTCCAGGCTCAAGAGACCAACGAACAACTCAAAAAACAGGTTGAAGAGCTGGAGCAACAGAATAAAGAGCTGAAAGAGCAAACTGAAGACCTCAAGAGGCGGATTGAGGAACTTCAGGGGCAAATTGAAGAACTCAAGCTAAACTCTGCTCAGATTCTGGCCGCTGGATTCGAAGCTGCGCGGGAACAATTTGCTTGCCTATTCCCCGACCTGGATCTCAGCATGGTGTCGCTGAACAACGAGGTGGTGGATGGAAAAGTCGTTCCTGCTGAAGATTAATCAACTCTTCTTCATCTACTACTTTTGTGATTTCCCTTGTATATAACTTGTAATGAACTTTTATGTCCCCTCGCATATATGTTCTGAACTGTTATTCACTGCTATCTGTTAATGACAAGTGTTTACGTTTTCTCCTTTTATAACTTCTTCACTCGCTTCAACTTGCCTTGCTTGTTTAATTTCAAAGGAATGACTTAGGAAAACTGTAGGTACAACCTTTGACTTAACCGCTTCGGATCACTTCAGCCCTAAGCAACAAACACTTAATCAATTCGTAACCTTAAGGCAATTAACCTTATCGTAAAAAATATCCTTCAAGCAATGAACCGTAACTCAGTCACTGGCTTAAACACCGCTCCACTCGACCTGCTTCACCAAACAGGTCTTTTAACCCTCTCGCCGCTGTTTGAACTCTTCCTGATCGCCAAGGACTCTTGGTAATATCAGCTTTTTTCTGGCCTCATGCTTTGGCCATTGTTTCTTTATCTGGGGATAGAAACGCCTTTTGGGATCCTTCTTTGCCCCCCTGAACTTCAGAACAAAAGACCGGTTAACTAGGCGTTCTCTTCGAACCTACCTTAGCCACCTTCCAAACTTCTTCCACCCTCTGCACCATACCTGAACTCGTTCGAGACGAGAAGGATTTTATCTTGCCTAAGCTCGCACGTAAGCGAGAAGGTCTTTAACTCGCCTGAACTCGCTCATCGGCGAGAAGGTCTTTAACTCGCCTCTACATTGCCCCAGGGGTTACATCTTCTCGCCCCCAGAAACACTGAGGACTTTTTACTGGTGCCTCTACATTGCCCCAGGGGTTACATCTTCTCGCCCCCAGAAACACTGAGGACTTTTTACTGGTGCCTCTACAATGCCCCAGAGGTTACATCTTCTCGCCCCCGGAAACACTGAGGACTTTTTACTGGTGCCTCTACATTGCCCCAGGGGTTACATCTTCTCGCCCCCAGAAACACTGAGGACTTTTTACTGGTGCCTCTACATTGCCCCAGGGGATACATCTTCTCACCCCCAGAAACACTGAGGACTTTTTACTCTTCCTCGCCTGCACTCGCTCGACGGCGAGGAGGTCTTTATCTTGCCTCAGAACGCGCGAGGGCGTTGAGGTCTTTCATCTGGTGCCTCCGATCGTCGAAAGACGACGAGGACTTTAAAACTTTAACTGGTGCCTCCAATCGCCGAAAAACGATGAGGACTTAAAAACTTTAACTGATGCCTCCAATCGCCGAAAAACGATGAGGACTTAAAAACTTTAACTGATGCCTCCAATCGCCGAAAAACGATGAGGACTTAAAACTTTTACTGGTGCCTCCAATCGCCGAAAAATGATGAGGACTTAAAAACTTTTTAGAAAGCACGTGATATATCTTTACTCGCCTTAAATCACGTACAAGTGACAAGGTCTTTCTTCAAAACTTTGGAAAATAGCACACATGCAATCTGAAAACGCCTTGTACTTCAAAAACTTCTCTTTTATTGGGTGGCCTCGTTAAAAACCCTCCTTAGGGAAAAAAGAGTGCCCCCTTCAAACTGTTTCATCAGAGACATTGTATTATGACTTTGTGTTTGTCTTTACTTACAAAGCTCTTAACTATAATACAACTTCAGGTGTGTGGCGTTCCAGGTGCGAGGAATCGCCCCTCCTTCGAGCGTCTCTAAGCGGTAGGCGCCGTTCCCGAGCACCTCGGTTATTCTGAACGGTCCAGTCCACTTGGGTGACAGTTTATTCTCCATCTCGTACTGGTGGGCCTTCCTCATCACCAAGTCGCCTTCTCTAAACTGCCTTGGCATCACCTTCGAGTTGTATCTTCGTTCAATCCTTCTCTTCACGGCTTCAGCCTTCAACCTCGCCTCTTCCCTGACCTCATCCAGTAGATCCAGGTTCAGCCTTCTCTCTTCATTCGAGTCTTCCTCTACGAAGTTCTGGAATCTCGGCGAGCTCTCCTGGATCTCCACTGGAATCATGGCATCACACCCATAGACCAAGCTGAACGGGGTCTCATGGGTTCCTGACTGCTCGGTGGTGTGGTACGCCCAAACTATACGGGGCACCTCCTCAGCCCAACTTCCCTTGGCTTTCTCAAGCCTTCTCTTCAAACCTCTCAACAACACCCGATTAGCTGACTCCACCTGGCCATTTGTCTGAGGGTGCTCGACGGATGCAAACACTTGTTGAATTCCCACCCCTTCGCAAAGCTTCTTCAACAGGTGGCTTGCAAACTGCGTCCCATTATCCGACACCAGGCGTTTAGGCACTCCAAACCGGCACACGATGTTCTTCCACACGAAACCTTCGATCTTGTGTGCGGTGATTTGGGCCACTGGTTCTGCTTCGATCCACTTGGTGAAATACTCAATCGCCACCACCAAGTACTTCATCTGCCTGATCGCCAGCGGGAAAGGTCCCAGGATGTCGATTCCCCAAGTATGAAACGGCCAAGGGCTATAGATCGACTTCAGCTCCTCGGGAGGTGCCTTGTGCCAATCGGCGTGCTGTTGGCATTGTTTGCAACACTGGGCATACTTCTTGCAATCTTCTCTCATCGATGGCCAGTAGTAGCCTGCACGGAGAGTCCTCGCGGCCAGAGCTCGACCCCCAACGTGGCTTCCGCATATACCCTCGTGGAGCTCTGCCATGATTCTCGTGCACTTCTCGCCGTGTACGCATTCCAGGAGTGGGTGAGTGAACCCAAACCTGTACAGATCGCCATCAATCAAAGTGTACTTGCTGGAATTTTTCTTTACCTTCCTAGCTTCTGTCGGATCCAGTGGGAGGAGGCCATCTGCCAGGCACCGCTTGTACTGTGTTATCCAAGTGTCTGGCTCATGGGTGGCGCAGACCTGCATCACATTCACCTTCTCTCCTCGACATGCTCTAATTCTCGGCGATCTCAGAGTTTCTTGCGTCAAGGACTTATGGCTTCTCGCTGCTTTCTTCGTCGACTTGCTTATCTGAAGGACCAGGTGATCTGCTACAAATGCCCTTGGCGTCTTCAGAGTTTCTTGAATCACCGTCCTCTGCCTACCCCCCTTGCCTGAGCTGGCGAGCTTAGCAAGCAAGTCAGCTCGGGCATTCTGCTCTCTGGGCACATGTACTACTTCAAAGGAGGCAAAAGAACTCTTCAATTCCTGCACATACGCCAAGTAAGCCGCCATTTGTGGATCTTTAGCCTGGAACTCGCCTGTTACTTGCCTCGTGACCAGCAGCGAGTCACTCTTAGCCATCAGCACCCTAGCTCCCATCTCCTTGGCCAGCAAAATTCTGGCGATCAGCGCCTCATACTCTGCTTGATTGTTACTGGCTTTGAAGGCAAATCTCAACGATTGTTCGATCAGCACGCCGTTGGGTCCCTCCAATATGACTCCAGCACCGCTGCCCTGCTGGTTCGACGATCCATCCACTGAAAGTACCCAACGGAAATCGTCCCCTTCAACCCGCGTCGCCTCTGATGACAGCTCGACCACGAAATCTGCAAAGATTTGCCCCTTGATCGGGCCTCGGGGCTCATATTTAATATCGAACTCTGACAACTCTACTGCCCACTTCACCATTCTTCCCGCAACGTCAGGTTTCTTCAAGACCTTCTGGATGGGCAGGTCAGTCATCACCAGTATTGTGAAGCTATGGAAGTAGTGGCGCAACCTCCTTGCCGAAAATACCACGGCCAGTGCAGCCTTCTCCAGGGCCTGATATCTCGTTTTTGGGCCCTGCAACACCTTGCTCACAAAATAAATAGGCTTCTGAGCCTGATCTTGATCCTGGGCGAGCACCGCACTCACCGCCCTCTCAGTTACAGCAAAATACAACCTGAGAGGGATTCCCACCAGCGGTTTGCTCAGAACCGGCGGGCTCGCCAGATACTTCTTCAGTTTGACGAAAGCTTCCTCGCACTCTTTCGTCCAAACGAACTTATTATTGCGCCGCAGACACTGAAAATAGGGATGCCCCTTTTCTCCGCTAGCTGACACGAAGCGAGATAGGGCTGCCATCCGACCTGTTAGCTGCTGGACTTCTTTTACCGTAGCTGGACTCCTCATCGCCAAGATGGCGGCACACTTGTCTGGGTTGGCTTCTATTCCTCTTTCAGTCAAGAGGAAACCCAGAAACTTTCCAGCCTCCACGCTGAAAATACATTTCTCCGGATTGAGCTTTAACTTGAACTTGGCGATCGTCGTGAACAATTCTTCCAAGTCGGTAACGTGCTTGCTTTTTTCCGGCGAGGTCACGACCATGTCATCGACGTAAGCTTGCACGTTCCTTCCCAGCATTGGTGCAAGTACTCGATCCATCAGCCTCTGGTACGTGGCCCCCGCGTTCTTCAGCCCAAACGGCATCACCTTATAGCAGTAGCACGATCTCTCCGTCATGAAGGCTGTCATCTCTTCATCCATGGGATGCATCTTGATCTGATTGTATCCCGAGAAAGCATCCAGGAAACTCAGCAACTTGCACCCTGCAGCACTATCGACCAGGGCATCAATGCTTGGTAAAGGATACGAATCCTTTGGGCAAGCTTTGTTCAGGTCGGTGAAATCGACGCACATGCGCCATTTCCCGTTACTCTTCTTTACCAGCACGACATTTGCCAGCCATTCAGGGTACAGGACTTCCCTGATGTGGCCTGCAGCGAGGAGTTTCTGTGTTTCGTCCCTGATCGCCTGCCTCCTCTCCTCGTTGAACTTTCTTCTCCTTTGTCGCACTGGTTTCACCGAGTTGTCCATCGCCAGATGATGGCACAAGAAGTCGGGATCAATCCCGGGCATGTCCGAAGCGGACCATGCAAACGCGTCCAGATGCCGCTCAATCACCTTGGCGATCTGGTCCTGGAGCTCGACCTCCAGAGATCTTCCCAGCTTGAAGATCTTTCCTCCGATCTCCTTTTCGAGCCACTGCTCGACAGGTTTTGGCCTGGATTCTCTGGCGATCACCGCCTTGGCGATTCCCTGCTCCCTCGCTTCCTCAGGGCGATTCCGCTCCTCTTCCTCCTCCAGACCAGCATTCTTCTCCCCCAGCTCAGCGTCCACCATCTCCACATCTCTTCCGGCGGCCTCCTCTGTTACCGTCGATCTGGGCTTCACACCGGGAGGTGGGGTGGTTGTGACATAACTCACCGACCTCTTGTTTTTCAGGCTATTCTCATAGCACTTTTTCGCTTCTTTCTGGTCGGACTTGATCGTGATCACCACCCCCTCCATAGACGGCAACTTTACCTTCATGTGCCGGGTCGACGGGATTGCGCCTATCCTGTTAAGCGTGGGCCTTCCTAACAGGATGTTGTATGCTGAAGGAGCGTTCACAATGAGGTACTTGATTTTCTCCGTCCTCGACCCAGCCTCATCTGTAAACGTGGTTCTCAGCTCAATGTACCCCCTGACCTCCACCTGGTCACCAACGAACCCATATAGGCACCCTCCATAGGGCCTTAGCTGGTCAAGGGGCAACTCCAGTTGCGTGAAAGTCGGCCAGAACATCACGTCTGCCGAGCTCCCTTGGTCCACCAGAACTCTGTGGACCTTCCTTCCCGCCGTAACCAACGAAATGACTATGGGGTCGTTGTCATGAGGCACAACGTCCCGAAGATCCTGCTTGGTGAACGTAATGTCCACTTCCGGCGAGTGATCTTCAAACATATCCACTGTCATCACCGATCGCGCGTACTTCTTCCTCTGCGATGCGGTGCATCCACCACCCGAGAAACCCCCTGCAATGGTGTGGATCTCCCCGTGGATAGGCATCTCGTGTTGCTGGGCTTCTCCACCTGCTGGCTGGGAACTCGACGCTCCCCCCGTCCTCCTGTCCAGCAGATAGTCATTTAGGAACCCGCTCTTAACCAGATCGTCGAGCTGATATCCCAAAGACAAACACGAGTCCAAAGTGTGGCCAAAGCCTTGGTGAAACTCACACCAGGCATCTGGCTTTGACCCCAGCACCTTGTCGCCCACCTTCTCAGGCGCTTTCAACCTAGCAGATATGTTAGGAATGGCGATCAGATCCGCTAGTCCCATGACAAACTTGTGCTTAGGCGGGCGATTGTATTCCCGGCGTGCTGGTTGCTGGCGTGCTTGGCTTCTTCCCTTGTTTCTCCTATCGTAAGGATGGCGAGTCCTCTGGTCCTTCCTGGCCACCGCCGCTGTTTCCAGCACCCTCTGCGGCTGGATCCTGGTCTGGGCGCGTGGCCTGGCGGGAGCCACGCTGCCTCTCTTCTCGACGACTTCACTCTCGTCGGCGATGTGAGCCACCGCAAGTCGCCTGACTTCAGCAAACGTCGCGGGGTGAGCCCTGATTAAGGCCTCGCAGAATGGTCCTGGCTGCACGCCCTTCTTGAAGGCATAAACCAGCATTTCTTCATCCTTGGCCGACGATCTGACCATCTGCACTCCAAAGCGATTCAGGTAATCTCTGAGGGACTCTCCCTGGTACTGCCTTATATCAAACAGATCATAAGACACCCTGGGCGGTGCCTTATTCACGATGTACTGCTCAACAAAGATCTTCGAGAACTGTTGAAAATTGGTTATGTGGCCGTTAGGCAGGCTCACAAACCACTCCATCGTCGTTCCCTGGAGCGTACTCACGAACATCTTGCAGTAGACGGCGTCTGACCCTCCCGACAGCATCATCTGCGTATGGAACGTGGTTAGATGAGCCTCTGGATCCTCCACGCCGGTAAAGACAGCCTTAACCGGAACCACACTCGTGGGAATAGGCGTGTCAGTAATCGCCTGAACAAAAGGCACTGGGAAAACACGAGGTGGCGTCGACGGCGCCACCTCTTCAGCAGAAGAACGCCCTTGCTGCTCCTGAAGAGCTTGACGCAGCTCCTCAGTCACCTTGCTGAGCTCCTCGTTCCTGGCGCGAGAGGCGACCAGGTCCTCATGCATTCTCGCCTGCTCTACGCGTGAGGCTTCCACAGTTGCCTGCAACGAACGCATCATCTCTGCCATCTGCGCCATGGTCATGGCGGCGGCGCCTTCGTCAGCAACGGGCGCAACCGGACTTGAACGATTGCTTCTCATTTTTCTCATGAACTCAGCGATTCTCAGAAAGCAGCGAACGACACTTCAACCACGATCGAATCAGCGATCAATCGGAGAAAACAGTGCGAAACTGCGCAAGAAAACTCAAGAACACCGTAAGCCTTCAAAGAAAACCACAACTTCACCAAAAACCGCCGCTTCCCTGCGGACAACCAAACGAGCGAAAGAACTCGAACTTCCACCAAACAGATTACGTGTAAACAGCAGGAAACCTCATTCCACCGATCGAAAAGCCAAACGAACGGTATAAAACGCGAATTCACCGAACGAAACTTAAGCAAACAGCGAGCGATGGTTGCACCAGCACGCAACCACGCAGAAAACTTCGAAAACCTCCAAGAACTCACGCTGTGGATGGGAGCAAGTTTTACACCGCCCCACGGTGGGCGCCTGATGATCCTGCCTGTTGACCAGAACGCTGGAAACTGCCTCGTCAAAGGATCGACGTGTGCACCGCTTCGAACCTCCGTTCCTCTTCGTGATCCACCTCAAGAACCTGCAAAGAAACAGAGCGGCGCCGCTGCGGCCGATCGCACTCCAACGCCCAAGTCAGTGACAGTATCACCAAATACTAAGAGAACAAGAACCGTGCAAATCCTCTCTCACAGTAAGCTCTATAACTCGCAAGCGTAAAGAGTATAGTCTGAACGTGCGTACCTCAGAAAGTTGGTTGAAAACTCTTATATACCTGGTTGTTTTCTCTCTCCTGGCAGTTACAGACCTGGACACGTGGCTCGCATCCAGTCGTACACGTGCCATCATCTGGAGCCTCCTTGACTTGGCGCTGCTTCTACTCTCATTTTGGCTAAGTTACTTATGCATGGTACTGCCCAGTGCATAGCTAACTTGGGAGTGCGATCTCTACTGGAACTGGCGAGTTAGGGGCCTTCATACACCTTCCCTGTGGTCTCGCCGGCCGCCTTCATAATCTGCTTCTCTTTCATCTTTGGCGATGCGCTTGCTCTGGCGATCTCCAATGATCAGGTCGCCTGAATCTACACCTGGCGACTTCATCTTTAACCTGGTGATCGCCGATTCTGGTAAGCTGGAGATCGGAATACGTCAACTTAACAACTGGCGGCTATACGAGCCCCCCGACTTCCTTCCCTTTTGCCAACCTGGCGCTTTGCCAACACGCCTATACTGTAGCAGGATGCCACGTCATCACTCCCGACCATCAGGGCGGTACAGCACTCGTCGCCGCTTACGCACGTCAAGATAGGGTGCGTAAACCCATGCCTGAACAATATCCCATCCACTAAGGTGTACCTGGTGGCGTTCCTCTTAGTCTTCTTGCCCTCCTCTGGCTCTGCTGGAAGGATCCCATCTGCCAGGTATCGCCTGTAAGGGGTCATCCAAGTGTCACCTTCCTCCAAAGCACATACTTGTATACTCCTTTCTTCACCTGGCGAGGCTACGTAAGTACTGATGCAAGGTGCCCTCACCGTCTCTTGACTCAACGAGCGATGACTCCTGGGTTTCCCTCTTGTTGTACTAACGTGAAGGACGTCTACCCTGTTGTCTGCAACGAACTTTCGTGGCGTCTTGAGGGTCTCCTGTATTATGGTCCTCTACTTTCCCCCCTTGCATGAGCTGGCCAGCTTGGCAAGCAGGTCAGCTCTGGCATTTTGTTCCCTGGGGACGTGCACCAGCTCAAACGCAGCGAAGGCTCTTTTCAATACCTCGACGTACTTCAGATACGTAGCCATCTGTGGGTCCTTCGCTTGGTATCCCCCTGTTACTTGTCCTGTTACTAGTTGTGAGTCACTCTTTGCCAAGAGGCTCTGAGCACCCATTTCTTTGGCCAAAAGCATCCCGACAATCAACGCCTCGTACTTCGCCTGGTTGTTGCTTGCCTTGAAGGCGAAGCGCAAAGCCTGTTCGATTAACACCCCATTAGATCCTTCCAGGATTATTCCAGCGCCGCTCCCTTGCTGGTTGGAAGATCCATCCACTGAGAGCATCCACTGTGCCCTTGCTTCCACCTCTTGAGGATCTCCTCCTGGTGAAAGTTCTGCTACGAAGTCAGCATAGACCTGGCCTTTGATGGATCCCGGGGGCTCGTACTAGATGTCAAATTCTGACAATTCCACTGCCCAGCGTACCATCCTCCCGGCCACGTCTGCCTTCTGGAGTACCTTCTAGATGGGAAGGTCCGCCATTACCACCACCGTGAAACTGTGGAAATAGTTGCGAAGCCTTCGTGCTGAGAATACTACTGCCAGTGCTGCCTTCTCTAGTGACTGGTATCTTGACTATGGGCCTTGCAATGCCTTGCTTACGAAGTATATTGGTCTCTGTACTTGGTCTTGTTCTTGGACCAGTACAGAGCTAATAGCCCATTCTGTTACTGCAAAATATAGGTGGAGGGGAACGCCTACTTGTGGCTTGCAAAGCACGGGCGGCGTCGCCAGGTACTCCTTCAGTTTGAGGAACGCTGCTTCGCACTCGTCCGTCCACGCAAAACGACTATTCCTATTGAGGCATTAGAAATAGTGGTGCCCCTTTTCCTCACCAGCTGATACGAATCTTGACAATGCTGCCATTCGCCCCGTTAGTTGTTGAACCTCCTTCACTGAAGTTGGGCTCCTCATGGCGATGATGGCTGCACACTTGTCAGGATTCGCTTCTATTCCTCTTTCTGTGAGCATGAAGCCCAGAAACTTTCCTGCCTCTACACCGAAGATGCACTTCTCTGAGTTCAACTTTAGGTGATACTTCGATATGGTAGCGAACAACTCTTCCAGATCAGCTGCGTGTCGGCCCCTCTCGTCCGAGGTCACCACCATGTCGTCGACGTAGGCCTTCACATTCCTTCCTAGCATCGGTGCAAGGATTTTGTCCATCAATCTCTGGTAGGTGGCGCCTGCATTTTTCAAACCAAATGGAATTAACTTATAACAGTAGCTACATGTATCTGTCATAAACGCCGTTTTGCTTTCGTCCCTGAGATGCATTTTGATCTGATTGTAACCTGAGAATGCATCCAAGAAACTCAGCATCTTGCATCCCGGGGCACTGTCTACTAAGGTGTCAATGTTGGGAAGTGGGTATGAATCCTTTGGGCATGCCTTGTTCAGATCTGTGAAGTCCACGCACATCCTCCACTTCCCATTTGCCTTCTTGACTATGACTACGTTGGCCAGCCACTTCGGGTATTGTATCTCCCTGATGTGCCCAGCGTTTAGCAGCTTCTGAGTCTCTTCCTTTATGACGAGGCATCGCTCCTCATTGAACTTCCTTCTTCTCTGCCGCACGGGGCGGGCCTTTGTGTCCATGGTAAATCGATGGGATAAGAAGTCCGGGTCGATACCTGGCATGTCTGCCGCGGTCCATGCAAATGCGTCTAAGTGCCACGAGATCACCGCCATTACCTTCCCTCGTTCTTCCTGGCTCAAGTGGCGTCCTAATTTGAACGCCTTGCCTCCTATCTGACTTTCCACCGCGTTGTCCTCTTGCTGGGGTGATCACGTTGCACGCCTGCCAAGCGAGACTCGTTTATGGGGTCCTCTTCCATGGGCGTTGCCTCCTCTGACTCTCCTTCCATAGGCAAGGCGCCGCAACATCTTTCCTTTGCGCATACGTCATCCACAGGCATTGCCTCTGTAGGTAAAGCGTCGTCGGGCGTGGACTCTGCGGGCATCGCCTCTTCTATGGGTCCCAGCTCTGTCGCCGGGCCTGAAACGAGAGGTCGTTCAATTACCATTACCACGCCTTTCTTTGTTTTCAAACTATTCTCATAGCACTTTCGGGCTTCTTCCTGGTCTGACTTGATGACTATCACTTTGCCGCTAAGGTCTGGCAACTTCATTTTCATGTGGCGAGTGGAAGGTACTGCCCTCAAAATGTTATAGGATGAGTTGGCGTTAACCACCAGGTACCGGATGCTTTTGGTACGTGACGCCGTTACATCAGTGAACGTCGTTCTCAGTTCCAAGTACCCACGTACCTCCACTGGGTTATCTGCAAACCCGTACAAGCATCCGGTGTAGGGTCTCAAGAGGTCGGGCACAACTGTAGCTTGTTGAAGGTTGTCCAGAACATGACATCTGCGGAACTGCCCTGGTCAACGAGAACCCTATGTACCTTTCTTCCTGCTGTAACTACTAAGATGACCACGGGGTCATTGTCGTGCGGGACGACATCCTGTAGGTCTGCCCTTGTGAATACAAGGTCTGATTCCCAAGGGTCGTCTGGACATTCTTCTGCTACTGAATTTACTGACCTCACATACTTTTTTTGTTGAGAGGCAGTGGGCCCTCCACCAGAAAATCCACCAGAAATGGTGTGAACCTCTCCATGGACTGGCATCTCGTGTGCCTGGCCCTCCTCTTGTACTGCCGTGGCTGCCGTTGTAGGGGATCCTACGAGGTAATCCTTCAGGAAGCCACTCTTCACAAGTTCATCCAACTGGTAGCCAGCGCCAAACAGTTGTTAATATGATG
The DNA here is from genome assembly GCF_000499845.2 of Phaseolus vulgaris. Lineage (NCBI taxonomy): Eukaryota > Viridiplantae > Streptophyta > Magnoliopsida > Fabales > Fabaceae > Phaseolus > Phaseolus vulgaris. The sequence continues at coordinate 22,978,424 of NC_023756.2, read as the reverse complement.
TCCAAATGCTTCGTGGAATTCGCACCACGACTCCTTGTGGGGCCCCAGAATTTTGTCGGACTTCGCTGGTGGCCTCAACCTGTCTGCTATATTGGGCACAACGATGAGGTCTTTGAGCTCCACCACAAAGTTGTGCCTCAGCGGTCTACTTCCCTCTCTCCTTCCTTCAGCTCGGGCCCTTGCCGGGGCCCTCCTCGCCTCGTAGGTGCGCTTTCTGTCTGGGTTCCTTCTCTCTGTGGCAGCTTCGTGGACCCTAGCGGGTTGTGTGCGTATCTCCGCCCTTGGTCGAGCAGGTGCAGCAGGTATGAACTTCTCGTATGCCTCGCCCTCTGAGGAAATGTGCTCCAACGCTCGTCGCCTCACTTCAGCAAAGGTCTTGGGAAGCTTGCAGTTAAGCGACTTACCAAAAGACCCGGGTCGCACCCCCTTCCTGAATGCGTATACAATCATGGGTTCATCAGTGGTACCCACCTTCACCACTTGTGCTCCGAAGCGGCTTATGTATTCCTTCAGGGTCTCCCCTTGGAATTGTTTCACGTCGAAAAGGTCGTACGAAACTGGGGCTGGGGCTCTGCTGGTTAAATACTGTTCTCTGAACAGCCGCGAGAGCTGGACGAAAGACGTGATGTGGCCCTCTGGAAGGCTGATGAACCAATCCATAGCCATTCCCGTCAACGTGCTCATGAAAAGCTTGCACCTTGCGGCGTCAGAATCGCCTACCAACAACATCTACGTGTGGAATGCTGTGAGGTGTGCCTCAGGATCCTCCATCCCTGTGAAGGTCACCTTGGGCCCTGTAAACGTACTGGGTATCGCCGTCTCCAGGATTGCCTGCGAGAATGGTGTTGTGAACTCCCTAGGTGGGGATGCGGCCTATGGTTCATCTCCGCCGCGCCACCCACGGCGCAACTCCTCGTTGGTACGGTGGAGTTCATCGTTTCTTGCTTGAGAGGCTGCTAGATCTGCTCGCATGCGATCCTGTTCTACCTTCGAGGCCGCCATTTCGTCCTGCAGCCCTTGCATCATGCCCATAAGTTGTTGCATGGTCATTTCTTCACTCCTAGCGCGTGCTGGTCTCGTGGTCATGGTTTTCTGGAAATTTTCTTAACTTGTCTAAATATTAAGAATTGGAACTGAGAATCTTGTGTGGTGGGACTGATGTTTTAGATCGGCCCCACGGTGGGCAACAAATGTTCCGGCCGGTTGACCGGGATCGTCTTTGCGCGTGGCTTGTCCTTACGAGCTAGGGCACCTTCGTTTGCTCCGTCAAAGACACCTAAAAAGAGAAGTGAACAAAGGGGCGCCCTCGCGGCCGTTTGCACTCCGACGATCAAGTCAGCTAGCAAGAAACATCAAAGGGGACACACCCTTGAGAGGTGGTCGAAAAAACTGTACTGAATGACTGAAACTGTGTGGCTAGAATTGTGTCGCCCTAATTGCCTTGTCCTCACCGTGAGTGCGCCGCGAAGACAACTAGGGTTTGCTCTGTGTATCTGTGTGTATTAGGTTAAAAAATTGATCCCTTTCAAATGCTCCCAAGGTCCCTTTTTATACCCTTCTCATCTTTTCCAACGCATCAAAGCGCATTGAAAGCGTATAAAAAACATTCCTTGGAACATTCGAATCTTAACTGAATTAACGCGTACCTTGGCAAACTTTCACTGAAACCTTTACTGAGCACGTGTGCCTTGCCACGTGCCCTTCTGACTTGACCGTTTATTCTGTGCAGAGGGTCCCGCAGCGCCGCAACCCAACTTAGGGTTATTCCCTCGTGTGAGCCCTCTTTCCTGCGAAGTGCTTTTGGCACGTGGGTTGACTTTCTGGGCGTCAACTCATGCGCCCCAATCATTAGCTGCTTGCCCTGGGGGTTGGTCCACCTTTCCCTCGTACCATGCATGTGGTTCTCCCCTGGTTATGGCCCTCTCATGGGCCGTATCTGTTCCAGGGTCTCCCAGTGGTGGCAGGGGTACTTCACGAGTCAGGATATCCCCTTCTGGTGGTAGACTTATGGCCTTGAAGCCACCTTTCTCTTCTCCTTATTGTTGTTCTGTATGGTCGAGGCTCGAGGCCTATCGGGCGATGTCTTTGCTCGACGATGTTTCTCCTTAGGCGAGGCCCCTCTTGGGCGACGCCTCTCTTTGGCGACGCCTTTAATGGGCGATGCCTCAACGAGGCAATGACTCGAGCGGTCATCCTGTTGACTTCTCTTCCTCGGGTCCCTTGAGGGATCCCACCATGCGTTGACCTGACCTTCGGTGTTAATTTGAAACTAAATCATTTTTTACATTCTTGCAATTTTTACATTCAACTTTATCTTATTGCAATTTTTAAAATTTTATGTTAATTTGGTGTTTCCAATAATAATAACATTATTATTTATTTTTCAATAACAACATTAATAGTTTTTATTTATTATTTTCTTCATTCTCACAAAAAAATTGAATTTGAAACTAAATCATTTTAATTTATTATTTCTTTTGTAAAAACTCATTTATTTCTTTAAAATATATATATATATATATATATATATATATATTTTAAGCCTCCAATGTAAAATCACTTAAAAAAAAGACAAATTCTAGGAAGACTTTAATGCTGAAAAAAAAAATATCAGAATTCAACTTTCTAAATACACAGAAAGTTTATATTAACGATGTTTCAGGAAATTTATATTACTTTTTTACTAAGATAAAAAAAATCGATAATACTATGCTGATAATAATAAAATTAATTGATTTAAAAATATTATTAAATAATTCATCCAAGATTATTATTCTTGTAAAATAACACAAAATTATGTAAAAATAATATAATACATATATAGTTTTAAAATAAATTAAAATGATATTCTTATTTTAGTTTCTAATATTATAAAATTATGATATTATATTTATATTTATTAAAATTAGTTTGATCACTTGAATCATTAAATATGTGATAGACGCACACTGAAGAATGTTAACTTTGGTGTAGATGTTACACCAGTGGCAGATGCAGCACTGTAGCAAATCAGAGGCCTATCTCTCACAAACTACTTTTCTCAAATTATATAATATAAACATTAATCAGTGTAGTTATTCATTGGTTTGGTTTGAAGAAATTGGTTGTTTTATTTAGTTGAGAGAGACAAAAATGACCATATTCTCATTTTGTATATGTTTCTTAAAAAAATGGAAATACTGTAATTTAATTTGATGCCAACCAAAGAGGATGAAACAAAAGATTTAGCAAAAGCTTGTCCCACTATGCTCATCTATTTATGAATTTACGTATCCGGAAATCACAAATGGCAATGTCTTATTTGGTGTAAGAAGCATTTATTGATATGTTTGTAGATATCTGATCCCTCTTTGTCAGGAAGCAAACCACAATCCAAAAGTATAAAGGAAGTACGAAAACAAACATGTGGACATAAAGGATCCTTCAAATCCAAACCAATAGAAAATGAGGTATAGATCTCGTAAAGATAAAAACCCATTGATGTTGAAGTTATATAATAGGAATACATGCATTAACAAAACTCATTCATTCACTTACAAACCTTTTAATTCTTTTATTTATTCTGCAATACAAACACCACAATGGCTGCTTCCACAATGGCTCTCTCTTCACCGTCACTGGCAGGCCAAGCCATCAAGCTTTCCCCTGCCACCCCCGACATCTCTGGTGGAAGGATTTCCATGAGGAAGACAGCCTCCAAGTCGGTTTCTTCTGGAAGCCCATGGTACGGCCCAGATCGCGTCAAGTACTTGGGCCCATTCTCCGGTGAGGCCCCTTCCTACCTCACTGGCCAATTCCCAGGTGACTACGGCTGGGACACTGCTGGCCTTTCTGCTGACCCAGAGACTTTTGCCAAAAACCGTGAACTGGAAGTCATCCACTCCAGATGGGCTATGTTGGGAGCTTTGGGTTGTGTGTTCCCAGAACTCTTGGCCCGCAACGGTGTGAAGTTCGGAGAGGCCGTGTGGTTCAAGGCTGGGTCTCAGATATTCAGTGAGGGTGGGCTTGACTACTTGGGCAACCCAAGCTTAGTCCATGCACAGAGCATCCTTGCCATCTGGGCCACACAGGTTATCTTGATGGGTGCAGTGGAGGGTTATCGCATTGCTGGTGGGCCTTTGGGTGAGGTGACTGACCCAATCTACCCGGGTGGGAGCTTCGACCCATTGGGTCTTGCTGATGACCCAGAGGCTTTTGCTGAGTTGAAGGTTAAAGAGTTGAAGAATGGGAGATTGGCCATGTTCTCCATGTTTGGTTTCTTCGTTCAGGCCATTGTCACTGGAAAGGGACCTTTGGAGAACCTTGCAGATCACCTTGCTGACCCAGTCAACAACAATGCCTGGGCCTACGCCACCAACTTCGTCCCTGGAAAGTGATCATAACTGTAATGACACAATGAGACACACCAACATTGAATATATATCAACAATGTGAATTATATATTTTTATGTTAAAAACATTAATGGAAGGAATGTTGCACTATCATCATAGAACATGTCTTAAATTTCCTATACCGATTAAATATAAGTTTAAAGGACACTGGATAGATAAAAGATTCCAAAGATTTTACAATTTTTTTTCTAATGTTGAGTTAGATTTAAAGTTTATTTTCTAATATAGTATAAAAACTTATTGTAATCAAGTTTATTAGAGAACTATATTTGAAACATCTTTTATGTGTAGGATGTTCTGCAAATACTAACTGTACATATTCTCAATTACGACTGGGTACATTCAGATCAATAATCACTTATTTAATATAATATTTTAAGGCACATAAATCACACCATAAATTGGTTATATGTTATAGTGGTTATACTTGCTATTACAAAATTCATCTATATCTCATGATAACCATTCAATGCTTTTCTTAATGGTCTGAGTCCAACAACTCAGTAAGAGGACATACTAAACTATATTCTAGTACTTGTTAAGAATTTATCATCATCTTTGTGCTCGTACCAACTTAATCATCAAAGAGTCTTTTGCAGGTGGACCACCCTCTCTCATCGGAGACCAACTGGAAGCTCGTTTCCCAAGGAACACACCATTTTCTTCGAGATATTCTCTGAGTCCATTTTTTGTTTAGGGATTGAGTTTCATCTTTCTCACTCTTTTGTATTTTGATTAATCAGGATAATATGGTGTTTTGTGATTAATATTGATGCCCGTATAAAAATCATTTATATGGATTCCTCACATATAAAATTGGATTACAATTAAAAATCATTTATATGCCACACATCTTCTAACACCTTTTATTCTCCCAATTGGATTACAAATCACTCAATGGTGTTTTCCTCTCAATCTTGCACACTAGGGTTGTGCCTCAAGCCCCGTATTTAACCTAATTTGCTTGGGCTTAAGTGACTTCTCGCTTGAGCGAGTAAAACATAAAAAGGCCCAACGTTGTTATTGGTGCTATCTCGCTGAAGTGAGATTCTACTCGCTTTACCGAGATCCACTAGTGGCATCTTGGATTTTTGCGAATTTGGGAAGCTTTGGTGAGTGTTGATGTATTCCAACTTTCCTTTTTAACTTTGTGTTCCCGCTGGTTGACCTAAACGTCTTCGTGCACTCACAACAACCTTCACGTCCAAGAACCCCTCCGCTCCCACGTGCTTCCTTCCAATTGGATCACCTGAAAAACAACAGACTAAGGGCTCACTCGCGGCCGTTTGCACTCTGATGCTCAAGTCAAACTCCCTCAGTGTGTTTCTTCGCATTAGAATTGTGTACCATATTATGTTGGTTGTTACCCTTTATATACTCTAGTGTTTCTGCCCCTTTTCGCTGACTGTAAGTAGAGTTATTGTAGGTGTGTCTTAGCGTCACCGTCAGCCGCTCTGAGGGTCATCTAGTGCGTAAGACTCCCTGCCCGGAGTGCAACTTCCATGGGATGACCACTTCGGTGCCAACTCATGCACCCATTCTCTGGGCCATCCGCCATGAGAGTGCCCTAGCTATTCACACGCCATGCATGCAGATCACCCCTGGGACGTGACCCTTACAAGTCATATCCTTCTCAGCGGCTCTTTGATTTTGGTGCACCCTGTTAGAATTGATGGCTTTAAACTAGAGGGGGGGGGGGGGGGTGAATTGTTTAAAGAGGGTTTTCGCAAAATTTTAAGCCAAGAATGAAATTACTTTGAGAAACAAATGATAAGGAATTCAGTTTGCCAAAACAATAAGCAAAAACAACAGCACCAGAAAAACAATCGGTTGTTTATACCAGTTTGCAAATATCAAAACTGAATTTAAAGAGATTAAGGATAAAGAGAATGCACACAGATGTTTATACTGGTTCACTCTAAACCCAAAGCTACATCCAGTCTTCTCAGAAACCACTGAGGAATTCCACTAAGCAATCAAACCTAGATCACTTACAACACAACCAAGAAAGTGACCTTGATCCCCTCAAGACACACACTTCTCTTGGTCAACACACCAACACTCAGAATGCTTATCTTGATCCCCTCAAAAACACACAACACTTCTCAGCAAACACACACAGATTCTTTCAACAGATACAAGGATTACACTTGTTGCAGAAACAAATCTAAAATCAATACAAGAGAAAATCATATCTCACACTCTTTAATCAAACTCAATCTCTAAGCAATCTCAACTCTTTCAAAATCATAGAGTTCTAAAAATCTTAGAAAAAACCAAATCTGTTTTTCTATTTGTAAAACAAAATTGTTTGTTATCAAATCTTAACAAAATTTTCACTGCATTTAAAGATTGGTCAAAGCATTAAAAACTGGAGCATAAACAGTTAGAAAATCATTTAATGCTTAGTCAAAGCACAAAATAGTTTTCTGTTATGGTACCAAAACAAACAATCGGTTGTTTCCACGAATCAATCGGTTGTTTTGGTTTTGACAGCAAGTCAACCATAAAAACAATTTTCAACTTTTTCTAAAAACACCTAAGTATAAAACAATCGGTTCTTTCGACAAAACAACAGGTTGTTTTTCACTTAGCTTGAAAAACACTTTTCTTTTAAAAAGATTGAGAATGTCTATGCTTTGGATTCAATCAAGAGTGGATTACATATACAATCTACCCCAGATCCTATCTAAGATAGCTCAGCAACAGCAAGCACAGCCTAGCCTTCAACATCCTTCAAAGGGTTTTGGATTCTTCAAAGCTTGAACACCACTTGGTTCAACACACCCTACCGCGTCATCCACACCCCATGCATGGACCCTCCGTGATCTAGGCTTCTCCCTTACCGAGAGCTGGAATGTGGCTTGGAAACCACCTTTTTCGGCCCATCTTTACTATTTGGTTTACCGAGGTCCGAGGCCTCCACGCTCTTGGTCTTGATGTCGGCCCCTCCTCGGCTACCCTCACTCGCGAGCTTCGTGAGATACTAGCCCGTCCTCCCATCCTTCCAGTGGACCCAACTTCGGGGCCCCACCATAACTGTGGTCGACACCAAAGTCCGAGGACTGATCGGTACATAAGCCCCCCATTCTCGAGTTGTTAACCTATTTAGCGAAGAGACTAAGTTTTGCCATGGCGACCTATGTGGCTTTATGTGACAGGACGTGCAAAGTGTCTTGAAATGACACTTCCATGTACCTTCCTTAATTTGTGCACACGTGTCTTAATCCAATGGTTGGGACTTAACGTCGCTTGCGCTTTCCAAGTTTACGTTAAGTGTTTCAAAAATGCGCGTTTCATGCATTGTTCCATCACTTGAAACTTCTCTTGCACTCTTCGTCTTCTTCTTCGAGCGCCCTTGTTTCCTCTCTTGCAAAAATCAGAACTTTTGCTCAACAACAATCAAAGGTATGATTTTCCTCCATTGATTGCTCTTTATTTCTGATTTCGCGCATTGATATAGTATAAAAAAACTATTGTAACCAAGTTTATTACAGAACTATATTTGAAACATCTTTTAAGTGTAGGATATTTTGCAAATACTAATTGTACATACTCTCAATTACGACTGAGTACATTCAGATCAATAATCACTCATTTCATATAATATTTTAAGGCACATAAATCATACCATAAATTGGTTATAGGTTACTAACGATTATAGTTGCTATTATAAAATTCATTTATATCTCATGATAACCATTCAATGCTTTTCTTAATGGTGTGAGTCCAACAACCCAGTAAAAGGACATACTAAACTATATTCTATTACTTGTTAAGAATTTATCATCATCTTTGTGCTCGTACCGACTTAATCATCAAAGAGTCTTTTGCAGGTGGACCACCCTTTCTCATCGGAGACCAACTGTAGAGCTTGAAGAACAAAGCAACACTTTGTGGTTTCTTAAACTCAAGTTACTTGTTCACTATCAAGGAGTGAGGAAAGAGGTAGAGAGCAATTTGAACCTTGAAATTGGAATAAATTATGAGCACGAAACTTCAACGCATACTCATTTACAAGCAAGAATTACAAGTTCAAGAACACTTACTAGGCTACAATTTTTTTTCTTTGATATTGTGTCATGAAAATTTGTTGTATAATTTTACTTTTCTTGTATTGCTTACCTTTGATCTTGGAAAAATGCTTCAAAAGACAATCTTAGTGAGATAGATTGTAATAATCACCGTTCTTAGTTTGGAAGTGTGTTAACCTTACGTAATTAAATAATTATTTTCCTTTCATTTAAAATTTATTCTCTCCATTTTTAATTAAATCTTTGAAAATATTTTTTACCTAAAAAATTAAAAATTAATTTTATTATTCCACTTTCACCCATTACGAAGCTAAAAAAAAAACCCGTCCCAAATTTCGGCGACCATAAAATTCATTTTGGTTAAGTTTTATACACCAAAATTGAAACATGGATGTCAAAATTATTATCACTTAGTGGAACACACTCATGTTATGTTTTACTTCACGGCAGAAAATAAAAAATAATATAAAAAGTCTCAACAAATTGTCAGCACAATTGAATTTCGAAAAAAAATTTGTCGTGTATATTCACATATATATATATATATATAACATATGCCTTATAATATCATATAACCAAACTTAATATTGTTTGTTCTTTTATCGAGCTTACCATTAAAACTGGGCCAAGCCATGACCCGCTTTTGGGCTCAAAGCCGATCTAACCACAACCAAATGCTCAGATTGAGGTCCCGAGCATTCCTTCCCAATACACAAGTCCCCAAGCTCGAGTCGAGCTCGACTAGGCGAAGAGGCTTTATAGTGTTTTTGCGACTGACGTGACGTTTTCCCCAACGGGTAGGTGAGGCGCGGTGAACGAAGCATTTATGAGGAGACGTTTCACCACACAAAATCGAGAGCGTACACGGAACACAACATTGATGGTGGAGAAAACCTTACTATTTCAAATTCCACCCTTCGTATATACCCTACCCGAGTTTCACTTAGTGCCACACTATTTTATTTCTCCTTGCTTCATGATACAAACCAAGACAACAAGAAGATGACCAAGGATGCACACTATCAAAGGTCATCTCAACATTCAACTGAAGATCTCACCAGAAGACCTCAACATCTCAACATTCAAGTGGAAAAATGGACAATGACCAAAGCATCTCAAGTTCTTCCTGTTGGTCTTCTTAAGAATAAAACAAGTTGAAATTAATAGAAGAAGAGTTACTCTACACAAATTGTGTGAGGTGTTATTGTCATACATTTTTACTTGTGTCGACCAGGTAACACCTCACACATTTGTGTAGAGTAACTCTTCTTCTATAATTTCAAATTGTAAAATACAATTATGAGGTGAAAATGATGCCAGAAAGGTGCGGAATTAAAGAACAAGAAAAAGAAACCAAAATAGAATTGCCAAATGGAAACAAGGAAAACCAAACAAGAACATGATACAAAGAGTAAAATGGAATGCCAATGGAAGAATAGAGGAAGGAAGGGGAAAGCTTATGTGATGGATTTGAGCAGTGGAACACACCACTTGGAGTGTGATTGGCCTCCAAGATAAGTTACGATAGTCGCCACTTGAGAGCTATCAATACTCACAAGATAAGACCTAAATGCTAAGAGGAATTCAAACCTCACTAACACCTCACACAATTTATGCAGAGTAACTCTTCTTCTATTAATTTCAACTTGTAAAATACAATGGGTAGGCCTCTTATTTATAGGGGAAGGAGCCTTGGAAAACAAGTAAGAGGGGTAAGATGGGAAAAGGGAAAAAAGGGACTGCCTTAGGGTTTGACTAAGTCAATCCCATATCCTAGGCTTATCCTTCTAGAAACTAGGACAAAATGCCTTCCTAAAGGGTTAGGTACAAGCTAAAATGATACCTACACCCTTATTATGCTAAAGACGCCTTATTTTAGCCTATCTTTGTTATTTGGACCCCTAAAGTGAGCCAATTTATTTACATAAGTTTTTCTTGTGGAAAACACCAGAAGGAAGAACTTCTGAGATTCTGGTTTATAGCTTTTTCTTTTGCTAATGCTTTCTCGAGGTTTGGTGGGGCCCGACTTTGTATACTGAGATGACTGACCTTTTTGTGAGGTGTTTGATGTGTCCTTAGACATCTGCTGGTTGCATTGGTTTGTATCAACTACTGCCCCTACTGAGCACTCTCACTCGGATGGTCGAGCTCCTTCTCAACATGTGCTCCTTTAGAAGGCTAGGCTCCGCCCTAGATGTGATTGTTATCCAAGAGGGCGAAACGAAAAGCTCTACGGGAAGATCTTGTGGGACCCGAGCTTCGACGTCCCCACCCATGGTGAACACACCCTCCTACCTAGTGACGCCATGAAGAAAATCGGGCAGGCTTTTGCCATGGGATGCTTGGCAATTTTAAAGACAAGAGCTCGGAAGGTAGCAGAAGATCAGAAAGTCCAAGAGATTTTGGAGCTCCGCAAAAGATAAAACACCTTCAGTCTGAGCTCCAACATTCAAAGGGCCTACTTCAAGAAGTCGAACGACTTCAAGCTGAGAAGTCTAAGAAAGCAGTGAACGGAGCTTAGGACGCAACAGATCGAGCCCAAGAGGCAGCTAGCCTGGCTGAAGAAAGAAACACATTGTTGGCCGAGGTTGACAAGTTAAAAAGGAGCTGATCCTCGAGGACAAAACCTTTTCCAAAACCACAGATTCCCATAAGCAAGATGTTGGCCAATCCTACCTTGTAGGATTCGAGGCAGTTGTTGAACAAGCAACGACACTTCATCCCTCTTTGGACTTCACCGAACTCGGCCCGGGTAAATCGTGGTTGATGGCCAACTAAGGGATGATTAGCTTGAACGAGTAATGGTTTGTAATATGCTACAATTGCTTACCCTTTGAACAATTTGAATATTTTGTGACCTTATGTTATTAGCATCTTTCTTTTTCTCATTTCACGTCTTTGACTCACTTAGTCATGTATAGTTATTTTGATACTTTTTCAAATGCATGTCTCGCTACTTAACTTATCATATAGCAAACTTCAACTAGCTCAAGTATAACAACTACTATCAACACACATGTGGATACTCTATTACTTACACTAACTCATCTCAATCTCTTGAGCATGAAGTAATAAAGATAACAAGAATCCAACTTCGGTGAATCTAAGCATGAAAACCGTGGAGTTTCCACTTAAAAAATAACTAACCTTTTGATGAACTATACACCCACAATTAACATAAGCCTATACTCAATCTCAACTTGCATAGGTGTACTCCACAAACTTGGCCAAGGGCCATATACCTTGATCTTACCAAGCTTTGCTTCACAAAGCGCCTACTCGGATAATCATACATTTATGAGCTTGGTAATCTTATTCCGTGCTAAGAATGATTCATTCATCACTCAGAGTAACTAAACTCGGATAACCACTCGTACACTGAGCTAACCCTTTTGTATAAGCAAATGATTATACTAAGTATCATTTAATCTTTTCAAAGAGTGCCTGAACTCGGGTGATCGTTCACACACCATGTTAGGCTGACTTACCATGTACCAAAACAACATAACCATAAATCTATTTGCAGAGCGCCTATACTCGGGTAGTCGTCCTTACACTGAGTTAGGTCGTCTTACCTTGCATCGAGTCAAACAAATTATTTTGCAAAACGCCTGTACTCGGGTAGGTGTTCTTACACTGAGCGAGCTCATCTTACCTTGCCTAAATACTTCCTTTACATCATTTTACGCACAGGGTGCCTGTACTCGGATAGTCGTACTGACACCGAGCTAGGTCGTCTTACCTAAACTAAATAACCAATTTACACGTAAGGCGCCTGTACTTGGGTAGTCATACTAACACCGAGCCAGGTCGTCTTACCTGATATTGGATAACCATTTCATGCATAGGGCGCCTGTACTCGGGTAGTCATACTGACATAGAGCCAGGTCATCTCATCGTGTGCTAACTCAATAAATCAATTTAACTAATGAACCGTCTTTCAAGAAAATTTTATCATTAGATGACCTAATTAAAAAACCTCTCAAGGGAAAAAGAGCATCACCTTAAACATCAAATTGTTCAAAAAGGAAGCAATAAAACAAAACATCTTAACTGAAGTAAAACTTGAGGTTTGCCACGTTCCATGTTCGAGGAATAGCTCCCTCCTCTAGGGTGTCTAGCTTGTATGCTCCATTCCCGAGCACCTCGACTATACGAAACGGGCTAGTCCACTTTGGATACAACTTGTTTTCTAACTGGTAAGGGATAGCCTTTCGCATTACCAAGTCGGCAACCTTGAACTGCCGAGGTCTCTCTTGGTCTTTTGCCTCAGCTCCACCCTTCTTTTCAATGCCTTCAAGTTAATACGGGTATATTCATGCACCTCATCTAGTAAGTCCAGGTTCACCTTCCTTCCTTCGTTGATTACTAAACAACGAAGCTTTCGAACTGCCGAGAGCTATCTTGTATCCCTACTGGTATCATGGTAATCTGACCGATATACCAAACTAAAGGGCGTCTCTTTAGTTGTTGATGAGGGGTGGTGTGATGAGCCCACAGAATTCTGGGAACTTCTCTGACCAAGTTTCCTTTGCCTTCCCCAACCTCTTCTTCAACCCCCTCAACATGACTCTTAGCTGATTCAACTTGACCATTCGTCTGAGGGTGTTCCACCAAGGCGAATATCTACTTTATTCGAGCTCCGAACATAGCTACCAAATGTTGATTAGCAAATTGGGTTCCATTGTCGGAAACTAGGTGTCTCGGGATCCCAAAACGACACACAATGTTTTTCCACACAAATGTGCACCTTGTGAGTAGTTATTTGTGCAACTGGCTCAACTTCAACCCACTTGGTGAAGTATTCACTGGCAACAATGGGATATTTTATGTCGTATTGCCAAAGGGAAAGGACCTAGAATGTCATTCCCCATGTATGGAAGGGCCACAAGCTATAAATGGACTTCAGCTCCACGGTTGGCGTGTGGCACCAATCAGTGTGCTCTTACATTGCCCGCAGCACTAGGAATACTTCATGCAAATCTTCTTCATGGTTGGCCAGTAAAAACCCAGCTCGGATGACCTTCAGCGAGAGAGCTCATCCCCCGATATGGCTACCGCAAATACCTTCATGGAGCTTGGCCGTGACGTGGGTATAGTGATCTCCACTCACACAAGTGAGGACTGGGTGAGTATAGTTGTGACAAAGGAGTTCTCCATCTATCAGAGTATACCTCCTTGCATTCCTCTTAGTTTTCTAAGCCTCCGTAGGCTCGACAGGAAGTAACACATCAACTAGGTAACACTAGTAAGGTGTTATCTAAGTCTTTATAGTGTCGACCTGCAAAACTCAAGAAACTCGTCTCCCAACAACCCGTAGGTAGTTATCCTTGGAACTTTCACGGTCTCCTGAGTCATCGACCAATGCCTTCTCTCTTTCCCTGAGCTGATCCCCAGGACCTCCACGTGGCTGACCTCGGTTTGTCCTCCTTCAACTGTCCTGGGCAACTTCAATGTCTCCTGAATTACTAACCTCTGCGACCTCCCTTCTCTAAACTAGCCAACTTACACAGCAAGTTTGCTCGAGAGTAGCGGTGGCAATTCGGGCTGGCCCGTCCCGCACTTGGCCCGCAAAAAGTGAGCTAGGTTGGCCAGCCCGCATAGAATTTGCGAGCTGATTTTTCTACCTGCCCCGCATAAGGGTTGGTCTGCGGGCCTGCCCGCAAAAGAAATATTTATTTTAAAAATAATTTTTTAAATAAATTCTGAATTTTTTTTAGATGCATTAGGTAAATGGTCTCATAATATTTCTCATGAACATGCGTAGTAAGATGTTATTAAAATTTTGGAATGTGAAATGAGGCTACAGGTTATGCGAGACAACCCGCCTTACCCTGCACTTGGCCCGCCCGGGCTACGGGTTATGCGGGGTGGGCTTAAGCGGGCTAGCGGGTAGAAATAAGCAACCTGCCCCGCATTTTATTCAGCGGACCCCAGGCCGACCCGCACGACCCGTCCCACTTGCCACCGTACTCGAGAGATCTGCTCTCTAGGACATGAACAAGGTCAAACGTAGAGAATAATACTTTCAAGATCGTGCAATACCTGAGATATGAGGTGAGTTGCGGATCCTTGACTTGATACTCACCCGTGACTTGCCAAGTGACAAGCAACGAGTCACTCTTTACCAACAAACTACGAGCTCCCAACGCCTTGGCTAGCAACATCCCTACTATCAAGACCTCATACTCAGCTTAATTGTTACTCGCCTTTAATGCATGTTGAACCAAGTGGTGTTCAATGTTTTGAAGAATCCAAATTCTTTGAAGGATGTTGAAGCCTCTGCTTTGCTTGATGTTGTTGTGCTGGTTAAGCTTTGTTCTGGGGTAGTTTATATGTTGTAATCCACCCTTGTATTAAATCTCAAGCAATTAGCATCTCAATTCTTATCAAAGTAAAATGTTTTCCAAACTAAGTTGAAACAACCGAGTGTTTTGTAGAAACAACCGATTGTTTATACTTAGGTGTTTTGAGAAAGATTGAAAACTATTTTTTAATGGTTGAAACTGTTAAGTACCAAAACAACCGACTGATTTGAGGAAACAGCAGATTGTTTGGTTTTGGGACCATAACAGAAAAAAATTGTTTTCTTTGACTGAGCTTTAAATGCTTTAACTGTATACGCTCCAGTCATTAATGCTTTGACCAATCTTTTAATGCAATTTAAGAGTTTGTTAAGATTTGATAACAAACTATATCTTTGAATATATCAGAAAAATAGTTTTAAGAATTAAGAATCTTTTGACAAAGTTTTTTTCTAAGAGTTTTTTCGAAGTGCTGAGATTGCTTAATAGTTTTGTGATTGATCAAGGTGCTGGAATAGGATTCTACTTGTATTGATTTCAGATATTCATCTGTAACAAGTGTAATCTTTGTAATCTGTTGAACAATTCGTTTCTGTGTTTGCTGAGATTGGCTGTGTGTTCTTGAGGTGTTCAAGATCAAAAAATCTTAGTGTTGGCCAAGGAGAGTGTGTTTCTTGAGGTGTTCAAGGTCATTCTCTTGGTTGTGGTGTAAGTGATCAAGTGGTGATTGCTTAGAGGTTATCCTCAGGGTTTTGAGAAGACTGGATGTAGCTCTTGCTTGGAGTGAACCAGTATAACAACTGTGTACAATTTCTCTATCCCTATCTCTTTAAATTCAGTTTGTTATTTTTGAAACTGGTATCAACAACCGATTGTTTCGTTAAAACAACCGATTGTTTTTTCCAGCTTTGTGCTTTTGCTGTTTGTTTTGAAAAACTGAATTCTTATCAAGGTTCTTTTGAAGAATTTTCATTCTAAGGGTAAAGTTTACAAAAATCTCTCTTAACAATTCACCCCCCCCTCTCGTTTAAGACCATATATTCTAACAATGCGAACCTCAGAGCTTACTCGGTCAACAACCCGCTTAGTCCCTCTAGAATGACCTAGCCCCACTTCCCTGATGATTGGAGGATCCATCTACCGAAATGACCCACTGGAAATCATTGGGATCGAGTTGGATGTCGTCAGATGAAAATTCTTCTAGGAAATTAGCGTATACTGACCCTTGATTGGCCCTCTAGGTTTGTACTATATGTCAAACTCAGATAACTCCATACCCAATGGACAATCCGACATGCTATATCGGGCTTTTCAAGGACCTTGCGAATGGGCAAATCAGTCATCACAATTTGTAATTGAAAAATAAAGATGAATAGTGATGGATTTCCTATGAGCTCTTCTTGGATGTTTGGTTGAAGGTGGTGGCGGAAGCTTAATGGAGGAGAGGACAAGGTCCTCCTAGGAGGTGTGGTGACCTTGAAGGTGCATGAAGAGTGTGGACATGGGGAGGTTCAGCCACCCCTTTGTAGGTGGTGAAATGAAGATTAAAACCTAGAAGCTAGGCAAGGAGTAATGTATGGCACTAAATGGGCAGCATAACAATACTCTATTCAATCTTGAAAATACAAGGTGTAGGCTCTCCTTTTATAGGCTAAGGAGGACCATAATGTAACCCTAAATGCTAATCAAAATGAAATGCAAATTACATCACATGGGCACATGGAGCACATGGCCGGTCCTAGTGGGAGAAATCTTCTAGAAACCGTGAGCAATCTAGGGTAAATCAAAGGAGACAAGTTTATGCTTTTCAACACTACACTAAATACTAAGCTACCCCTAATGGGCCTTCATGTAGCATGTACAAGTTCCTTTCTCTACCATCCGTAGCTTGACCCAAATATGCGTGGAGTGCTTGGCCATGGACCTAGTGATAGGTCCTAGACGCTCTAGTCTTCCTCCTAGACGCTCCCTTTCTAGACGCCCTTCATCTTGGGGTAGATGCTCTTCACCTTGTGTTAGACGCTCCCCACTTGGCTCTAGACGTTCTAGACTTGGCTCTTGTCTTCTATGGGGTGGTGAGCTTGGCCCTCCTCCATCATCCCCTCCCCTTGGAAAGGATTTTTCCTCAAATCCAGTTCGTCCTCGTCGTCATTGGTACTACAAATGGAGAAAGATCAATTACATTAAAAGTATCATGTACTTCATATTCAAGAGGTAGGTCCAATTTGTATGCATTGTTATTGAATATTTTGAGGACTTGAAAGGGTCCATCACCTCGGGGACTTAGTTTGGACTTCCTTTGAGTTGGAAATCGGTCTTTTCGAAGGTGAAGCCAAACTAAGTCTCCTTCCTCAAAAAATATTCTTTCTTCATTTATTGTTGTATTTTGTATACTTTTCATTTTGTTGTTGTATTTGGATTTTAATCTTCTCATGCATTTTCTTCACAAAATCGGCTTTGATTACTCCTTCCTTATGCACAAATTCTTGTGGGTTAGGAAGAGGTAACAAATCCATAGGTGTGAGAGGATTAAATCCATATACCACTTCAAAGGAGAAGCATTAATAGTCTTGTGGACTACTCGATTGTAAGCAAACTCAATGTGGGGAAGATACTCATCCCAGATTTATGGTTTCCCTTCATGATAGCCCTAAGCATAGTCCCAAGAGATCTATTGACTACTTCGGTTTGGCCATCCGTTTGAGGATGACAAGAAGTTGAAAATTGTAGTCTTGTTCCAAGTTTGCCCCAAAGAGTTTTCCAAAAGTGGCTTATGAACTTGGGATCTCTATCGGATACTATACTTCTAGGGAGACCATGAAGTCTCACCACTTCTCTAAAGAAGAGTCTAGAAATATTTTGAGCATCATCTACCTTGTGGCAAGGAATAAAATGGGACATTTTGCTAAAACGGTCCACTACCACAAAGATAGAGTCATGGCCTCTTGCAGTCCTAGGGAGTCCTAAAATGAAATCCATGCTAATGTCTTCCCAAGGAGCATTTGCAATCGGCAAAGGGGTGTAGAGTCCATGAGGCATTGTTCTAGACTTTGCTTTTAAACATGATATGCATCTAGAACAATGTCTTTGGACATCTTTTCTCATGTGTGGCCAACAAAATTTTTCTTTCAAAAGTCTAGAGTCTTATCAACTCCAAAATGGCCCATGAGTCCCCTCATGTGATTCCTTGACAAGGAGTTTCCTATGTGTGCCTTGGGGAATGCAAAGTTTTCCTTCTTTAAAATATCCCTCGGCCACATAGTAACCTCCTTGCGCCTATGTTGACATTGGGCATAGATGGATGAAAGTTCTTGATCCTCTTGGTAAAGCTCTCTTATGTGATCAAATCCAAGAATTTGGGCACCCAATTTTGAAAAGAGTGTATGCCGCCTTGAAAGAGCATCGGCCACTATATTGGTGCTTCCTTTCTTGTATTTGATTACATAAGGAAATTGTTCAAGAAACTCCATCCATTTAGCATGTCTCTTGTTGAGCTTGTGTTGGCCCTTTAAATATTTTAAAGACTCGTGATCACTATGGATGACAAATTCTTTGGACACAAGGTAGTGTTCCCAAGTCTTTAGGGCTCGCACAAGAGCATAGAGCTCTTTGTCATAGGTGGGATAGTTGAGGGTGGCACCATGGAGTTTTTCACTAAAATATGCAATGGGGTGTCCACCTTGCAACAATACCGCACCTATGCCTACTCCCGATGCATCACATTCTATCTCAAAAGTTTTGGAAAAATTTGGAAGAGCTAGAATTGGTGCATTGGTGAGTTGAGCTTTAGCCTTTGGAAGGCTTGCTCATGCTTATCATTCCAACAAAATGCAACATCTTTTTTTACAAGTTCATTCAAAGGAGAAGCTAGCTTGAAAAATTAGGCACAAACCTTCTATAGAAGCTAGCTAACCCATGAAAACTCCTTACATCACTTACATTTTGTGGAGTGGGCCACTCTCGGATGGCTTTGATCTCGGGGTCAACATGCACCCCCTTTTGTTAACTATGAAACCTAAGAAAACTACACTATCTACACAAAAGGTGCACTTATCCCTATTGGCAAAAAACTATTTTTCCTAAGCACTAGAAGAACTTCCCTAAGGTGACTTAGATGGTCTTCTAGGGTTTTGCTATACACTAGATATCATCAAAATAAACTACTACATATTTACCTATGGTGATGAGCCTCATGAATGTACTAGGGGCATTAGTGAGCCCAAAGGGCATCACCAACCACTCATATAATCCAAACTTGGTCTTAAAAGCGGTTTTCCACTCATCACCCTCTTTGATTCGAATTTGGTGATATCCACTTTTAAGGTCAATTTTAGGAAATATGGTTGACCCATGTAATCAAGCATGTCATCAAGCCTTGGGATTGGATGCCTATACTTGATGGTGATGTTGTTGATTGCTCTACAATCACAACACATGCGCCATTTTCCATCTTTTTGGGCACCAAGACAGGTACAGCACAAGGGCTTAGGCTCTTTTGAACCCAACCCTTCTCCAACAAGTCTTGAACTTGTGACTCTATCTCCTTGGTTTCCTCGGGGTTTGTTCTATAAGCGGGCCTATTTGGTAGGCTTGCCCCCGGAATGAAGTCAATTTGATGTTCTATACCTCTAATGGGAGGGAGTCCAATGGGTCCCTCATTAGAGAATATATCTTCAAATTCACTTAAAAGTTTTTCTATTGAGGAGGTAGACTCATGAGTTCATTACTTGTGGCAGTGCATGCAAGTGTTCCTTTACAAAAGACTAGGCTTGGTTGTTCAACAAGAAGCAAATTTTCCAAAACGTTTTCAAAAGGCTTTTCTTGTTGAGCAACCTTGTGGGAAGGAACACTCTTCTCCCACGCCTTCTATCCCTAAGGATTTTCTCTTTTTCTAGCACTCTTTTTTTTTTTTCCTCATCCCTCTTATGTTTCATTTGTATTTGGTCTTTCACCACTTGAGAATGTGGTAAAGGACTAAGTACAAACTTATGCTTATGGGTGAAGGAAATCTCGTTAGTGAGACCATCATGCAAGGTTTTCTTGTCAAATTGCCATGGTCTCCCTAATAAGATGTGGCAAGCTTCCATAGGCACTACATCACATAAAACTTTGTCTTTGTAGTTCCCTATGGAAAACTTGATTTCCACTTGCTTATCTACACTTAGTTCCCCATTTTCATTAATCCATTGTAATTTGTAAGGTTTTGGGTGAGGAACTACTTGTAGATTAAGCTTATCAACCATTCTAGCACTACAACAATTACAACTAGATCCACTATCCACAATGAGGGAACATATATTTTCTAAAACATTGCATCTTGTATGAAAATGTTCTCCCTTTGTGTTTCCATGGATGTGCTAGGTTGATTGTTGAGGGTTCTCCTAATCATTAGCAATTCTCCCTCTAATGGAGCTACCCTCTCATCCTCTCCCCCTTCCTCTCTCTCACTA